>NC_140632.1:41316105-41386105 GCF_057382275.1 Copadichromis virginalis
TAAGTCACCTCATTGTGAACATCACAGTGAAGTATGGTTCAATGAGGAGAGATCATTAGAAAGACCAGCAGTGACAGGGATAAAGGCAGGACCCACTCCACCTTCTTCCCAGGACGTCGGTTGCACGGAGGCGACCGAGTGGGAGAATGACAGATGCACTCTGAGATTTTAAAGCACGTGGAGTGAAGGCTGATCGGCCTAAACACGGTCAGCAGAAAGCTGATTGGAGAAGTCACAATCGTCTTGACAGCGTGGGAAAGTGGAAGTGATGCAAAGCTTAGATTAGCTGCCAACACCTGGGAAACAGACGAGTGACTCTTCCTCATTGAACTTGCACATGAGCTTCATCGTGTTTATAAAAGCAGTGTGGACATGATGGATCATTTGTTCCCGAATGCCTGATTTCTAAATCCTGCAGGTGGTTTCTTTTAAAATAACACAGATTTGTTTTTGACGTGATTGACAACATCTTATTCTTTGAAGCTAAACACACAGTTTCAGGATTGATTCCATCACTTGGTCAGTTTGATCAGGTACAGATAAGAACAACAAATACGTTATTTATTCTGTTTTTGGCAAAGAATGTTTAAATATTTAAATATGTGGATTTCAATATCATACATTTTTATTATAAATCATTTTTAGGTGCACAGTGTCTACAACACTTGTGCAATATTATTCAGCAATACATGAGTGAAAACACATCCAACAAGTGTTCATTTACACTTCATAGCCGAGAGCAGGGGTGGGGAACTCCAGGCCTCGAGGGCCGGTGTCCTGCAGGTTTTAGATCTCACTCTGCGTCAACACAGTTCATTGCCAGGCCTCTGGAGAACCACAACACATGTTGAGGAGGTCATTTAGTCATTTAAATCAGCTGTGTTGGATCAAGGACACATCTGAAACCTGCAGGACTCCTGCCCTCGATGCCTGCAGTGGGACGATCCTGGTCAAGAGATTGAAACTTGTAAAGCAGTGCTCGCTGCTGTTGTTACCAACAGAGGGCAACAGTACACCTGTTTGCTGTGAAAGCTGTGGCAATAACAACACACTGTCAGTACAGCAGTGACGAGGTGAGCATCTTTTGCAGGCCAGTATTATATTCATACATTAAAAGCACTTTCTGTGCTGAACTGTTCGTCAGAGATTTATTGCAGAGTTGTTAAGAAGAACAATCTTTTTAAATTTGCTTCCCTCCCATCAGCACAACAACTCACACTCACACATTTTAAATGCAAACTTAATCTGTTTCAAGCCTCAAGGCCAAACTTCACACATCGCAGTTTTGCATTGATCTGGCAGTTTGTTGTTCTGCTCTGTAATGAGTGTTGCAGTCACAGGGCCATAAGAGGCTCTACTGCTACTCTGATACTAACAGTTTATTTTTGCAGTTTCTTATAGTTGGAATGAGGCCACCGTGCAGTCCAGTCAGCTGGTGAGCAGTGCTGCTTAGTAGATCCAGCTCATGTTCCAGACTTGAGTGTTTAATAGATTATTACACTATAGGTACAGTGAATGTTTCAGTGTCATGAACAGCTCCTGCAAATTCAGCACAAAACAACCAAACCAAGACTGCAGACATTAGACTCCCGGACAGAAAATAAGATTTTAGAGCAAATCTAGAATTTACCAGCAACGACTGTGGTTTACCACAGCGAGGGCCAACAGGGACCAGAGTCAGAGGCCACATTACCCCATAACAGCTTCACATCAGCGGTTCTCATCATTAGCAGGTCTTGAAATTAGTTAAATACAACCTCAGGTGAACAAAACACACCTGAGGTCATGAGAAGCCATCACTCCTTCCTATCAGTCGGGGAAAGGTTGTATGGCCTTCTGCAAGTAATTTGAAATCTATCGCTTATAGTGAGAAAGACAAGATTAGAGGAAAATATTCATTCTTCTCACAAAATTCAGACTGCACCACTCTTGGAGAAATTTCCAAAAACAACAACAACAAAAACAGTGAACAGTGAAACGACTCTTCTCTCTAAAAACATGGCAGCACAGTAAAAGTCTGAGCAAACCACAACTGTCAAACCTCAATGTGAGACCAAAGTCATTTGTCCGTAACACAGAGCACCGTGTTTAGGGACTCAAACACTTCACATGAACTGTGAACCACGGCCGTGGTGGAACGAATGAATGAATGATGTAAGAAAACCTGAAATTAATGCTGTTAAAGGTGTTTCTAAAGCCACTGAATCAGGACGTGTGCTGGTCTTCTTACACTTTGACTTAGTTTTTGTAAAATAAATAAAGACGTGGCACAATGTCACATTTGCTGTCATTGAACTGAGGTTGTGTTTAAGTCATTTAAGGTCTGCCGAGGAACAGACGATTAAATGAAACATGTCCTTGAATTGAGGGTGTACTTTCTTCACCAGGATTTATCGTCCTCTTATACTGAAAAGCACTCGGCTCCCACCTACCTCTCATTCCATGAAGTGCATGTTTTCATCATGTTTGTGAAGAAGCGGTTGAAGCAATATATCGAGTTCTTTGGACAGTTTTCATGGTTTTGATTGTCTCCGTGAGACCCTTCAGGGCCTCGTCCACAGCGATATGAGGCATACAGTTATCAGCAGCCTCTGCTGTGGCCCAGCTGAACTGAAGCCAGTTTCAGTTACAGCGGGATTAATACGTTTATTGTTGGCTAAACTATGAGCCACATCTCCTTCTGCGGCGCTTCACCTCTGCTGGCGAAGCACTGTTTCCCTTTTTCAAAGGGGTCAAATGTTTTTATGTGGTATGCAGTTTTTTGTCTTTGAAAAATCGAGGAGGCTCCACAGGGCGTCGTCTTTCTTTTTTGTTGAACTTGATGCCACTTTAAAAGAAGACTGCAACCCCCTGATGTTGTGAGCACAACAGAAAGATCAATGAATAAATTAAGATTGAGGTTATGAAAACTTAATGTTGGACTCTAACAAGTGTTGTTGGCTGCTGACATCATAAAACACCGGAGTGCGCGTGCTGTGAGCGCTGACTTTTAAGCGCGTCAGTGTTTTCTGGCAGAAAGTCGGCAGAAATGACACTCAGACTGAAGACGAGAGAGAATCAGAGAGTGTTTGTTTGCAGGGAGCTCAGCACTGACGTTGTATTGCATCCATATTACCCGGAGTGTTACTGAGGGTGGGACAAGGTCACTTCATGGTTGCTGTTTGTCTTTCACGTCCCCAGTTTTCCTGCCACACAGAAAACTGGAAATCCATATTACATGAGCACAAACACACACTTTCAGCAGTTTCTTTTTATTTACAGCATTTCTTTTGAAAGCCTTGCAGCCCTTTACTTAAAACTAGCCAACACAAGCTTTTTGGTTGCCAAAAGAAGAAGCCCCCCCCTCGTGAAGTGTTCAGTCTTCCTGCTTCAACCATGACTGTTTTAATGCGCCCGTCTACAGGAGCAGACTGCAGCATTTGGAGCATTGGTGCTTTCTTTTCTTTCTAGTCACACAGAGGACAGCACCTCCCCAGACACCTCCCTCTCCCTCCTCTCAGCTCTTTCTACATCCATGACAGTGAAGAGAGGCTCCTGGGCCGTGGCTGAATCCTGGCGTTGTTTAGCAGCAGTGAAGGGCGTCTTCACGAAAGTCTCGCGTTTCTTCACCTCTGGGTCGGGGCAGAACAGGTATTCATAAAGAGCTGCAGCCAGGGTGCCACCCATTGACGGACCCACCCAGTACACCTGGCACACGGAAAACACAGAACACACAGGTGATCCCGAGGATGCTCAAACTAAGGTCTGCGCTTTCATTTCAATAGAGCTCGGGGACTTTAAACAACACAAACCAAGACAACAAAGAACTTTTCAAATCAAAGTAATACATTTACGAGAGAAACTTGTTTTAGTAAAGGAAGGATATTTCCAATTTTCAAGGTAAAGTTCAAAAGGAATTCACATATTTAACTCCTGAAGTGCTGAGATCAAAGATCATGTTGGAAACAAAGTCCTAGGATCAACAAAATTAAACGTTTGTACAAAATTCACAGAAAAACAGTTGCTGAGATATGAGATAAATCCTGCTCTTTACGTTTCCTTCTTCTTTTTTCAGTCATTAAGTGCTTTTTCTTCTATTTTAATAACAAAATCAAACTTTGTGTAAATGCCTCGCCATGATGTGCTGCTGCATCACTGTCTCAGCTTACAAAACAAAAACACTGGAGCAGAGATTTGTTATAGAAAAGGAGAAAACAGAATAAGTAATGAGACTTTGGTTTTCTCAGGCCGCATCTAAGGAAAGTGTCGGGCAGCCCATTATCGCCTGAACCAGGCCACTGATGTAAGTGAAGATACAGATAGAAAGAAAATCCACACAGAAAGACAAAAAGGCCAAAGTGGTGCTAACAGCTGAGAGCACCATCATCTGAACTGATGACAATAAACATTCTAGTTATGTGACGGACTCACAGCTCTGCTGGACTGGCAGGCAGTGTTTACTGTGATAAATTCAAACTGATGAAAAGCTGTGCCATAAACAAAACACTTCAAATATCCATTTACTTACAATGTTATATGTTAGAAACGGCCTTAAGGGCTAAAATATGAGGATAAAAAGACATTTAAAGGCTGTACTTGTTAAAGTAGAGCTAGAATTCAAAACTTCTCATTGATGTTTTTCCTGCTGCTTGGCTGATGTATCCTGCAGCGCTGTGACACAGAAATATAATGATCAATCAATAATGAATCCAGCCCAGATCCTGTTTTTCACGTAGGTGGAAACAGATCAAATAAACCACTTAAGAGAAATTCTGACTTCACAATGAACTCGTTTCCAAACTTCTGGTTTTGGAGCTCCGAGCAAACATGTACAGACTGTCTGCAGCATCTGCATCCAGAACATTTTCACATCATGTCCTGTTACACTGTGAATTTTTGGCTTACTGTTCCTGCATGCCAGCGTGGCAGTGTGGTGCAGTGGGAAGCACGTCTCACTGAGAAAACCCAACATCCCATTTCTTTTGGTCAGAAGTTTGCAGAGATATTTGAAGAAGAAAATTCTGAAATTCAGTTCAGTTCAATTGTACTTATATAACACCAAATCACAAAAACAAGGTGCTTTATATTGTAAGGGAAGGACCCCACAATAATACAGAGAAACCCCCCAAATCAAATAACCCCTGTGAGCAGACGGTGGGAAGGAAAAGCTCTTTTCTAACAGGAAGCCTCCTCGGGCAGGGCCAGGCTCAGGGATGTGCAGCTGCAACCAGCTGGAGACGAGAGAAATTTACACATGAAGGCCAAAAATGTCTTTAGAACAAAGTTTTACTTTTAAACCAAGTCTAAGTGTTGCCTGGCGCAGCTGCAGGGGGGAAGCGGTGCAGTGAGCTCAAGGGGGCGGGACCGGGAGGCAGGTGAGCCACAGGTGGTGGCGACTGTGTGATGACAGGGTCTTCTTTCTTTGTCTATATAGTGACGGCAGAGAGAGCTGGACCGGACTGTTACCTGTGCAGAACTGTCAAATAAATACAGACACATTGTGTGTAGCGCATACTTCACAATCTCCTTCTTTGGTTTCTTAATTTTGAAAATCGCTCCTTTTAAAGTCTGGAGGGGACGTGACTCATCCATACCAGAAGCACCGAACTGTCTTAAGTTACAAAGTTAGAACTAAAACAGCAGTGACATCCAATCCAGCGATGCCAGCCCCACAGCAGCAGGTACAGGTAAAAGTGCGAAGGCAGAGGAAATGAAAGAGAAAGTGTCTCCCTGTGAAACGAGACAGTGCTGTGTGAAAATGATGAGAAGCAGAAAGAATATCAAAGCTGTACAAAGGAGAGAGACTACAACAATCTCCAAGATCAAAATCTAAACAAGAAATGACTTCAAAGCTGAAAGAGCACACAAAGACCCAGAATACTAACGAGGCGTCGGGACAGCAGCGCAGACTCGTTTCAGTTTCTCTGCTTATTGTCGAAAAGAGCTCAGAGAGAATTCGTCTTTGTTGTTGGAGAAAACTTTCCAAACAAAAAGCTGGCATTGGCCACATTGGTACAAAATCCCCCATCGCATCCAAAAAGGGTTGAAATCACCAACACTAACAGAATCAGCTGCAAGATGAGTTTGATATCAACACAATCTGACGCACAAACGACGCATCGTCACCTCTGTTAGAGCCCATCTATAGAGAAATGTTTTGATACTGTTTCAGTTATTATGCTACATGTTTGATTTTGTATAACATGTTGTTAGAGAATAAATGCTGCGCGTTTGTGTCGGGTAAGAAAGCATTACAGCGCATGTGTGGTAGCAGGTTAGAGTGAGCCAGGACGGGAGTGTGCGCTGCAGCAGCAAATCGGTTTTTGTTTGTATGTACGAGTCAGAAATAAATCCGAACAGCTCACATTAAGAACTGGAAGAATGATTTTTTCAAAGCTTGGGACAGAAATTCGCCACTACAGCCTCTGATGTACGAATCCAACAGACAAAACAGTTATTTTTCTTATGTTCACTTATCCAAACATAATCAATCAGGTTCAGCAGTGACACAAAGGTCGTCATCACCTCGATCAGCTGAAGGCCTCTCAGTTTCGTTATGAATGTGTCGACGCATGTGCGCGATCACACACACGGACAGGTCTGCTGCTAGAACACGGCCATGTTTTACAAACCAAGAACGAACTATAATATTAGCAGAGGTTGAACACACAGGACAAGCTTCAAGGGAAGCAGCGCAAAGGCCTGCTGTCAGCTGTAACCTCGAAGCCGTTAAACCGCCGAAGAACGATTAAAGAACAGGAAAAAACACAACACATTGTAACTCATATAAAGATGCAAACTGTAACAGGTAAACACATCATTTATTTGTATCTGTATGGAGACGTCTCCAGTTTAGCTGTTGTTGCAGTTGCTATGAAGACTTCCTGTAAACAGCACTAATCAATGCAGCTGTGTTGCTGCCGTGTGCTGCCTTGCAGACAGTGTCAAACAGCATGCCTGCTGCTGGAAACGACGCTATAAAAACAAAGCATTGTGGACCAGACTCTTAATGACCTGAAACTCCCTACAAAGCTCCATAAAGCTGAGGGCAACTGCAGATTCTTATTGAATTTATGCCTATAACTATTTCCACACATTAACTGTATAATTTCTGAAAAATATTTGGGACTGAAATTACTTTCAAAATGGCAAAAGGTGCACTCACTCTGCATTTTGAATATTAATCAAAATGTTGTTACCCAGTGGTTTTCCCAGGACCATGTGACCATCGCTGGGCCGAAGGACCGAGCAGGGTTCATACTGGCTCCAGTGAAGGGAATCTGAGGGAACAGTCACAACCAGGCTATGAACCTCACAAGCAAAACAACAAGCCTTAAAGGTTTGAGTTAAGGACAGCTGGGCTTCGTTTTAGGAGCCTGAAGATGCTTCAGCTCTCACAAGCAGTGGTTAAAGACCTCCACCAGCTTTTAGAACTGCAGAAGCTTCTTGGATAAGCAGTGAAACGTTTTCATGAGCTTAAGAAGAAGGTCAGCTGCCTTTAATTCAAGCACCGATGACTACTGTGAGCTGGAGGACTGACCTGTCTCTTAAACTGATGATCTACCAAGTGTTGTCACATCTGGCTCCATCCTGTTCTCCTGACTTTGTGAAAACACTCAGTAACCATTCAGTCGTCTAACCGACTGAGGGACTGAAACAAGCAAATCAAAGTGCTTTCACTGTCCACACTAACAGTCACAGCTCAGTGCTCACTGGAGTCTTTCACTGGAGCTAAATTACATACATCAATAATGTAAATCCTATCTCTACACTACAAATCACACAGTTAATCACATAATTGAAGGTTGGCTTTTGTGGCTTCATCACAGCTGCAGTAACGTGAGAGACTAAACTGGACCTTCCTCTTTATGCTGTTGGTTCCTCTTTGAATAGTTTTGATTCTGCTTTAGAATTATTACATAACACTTATGAATTAACACAGCATGCATGCTTCAGGTTTTCCATCAAACCAAAGGGTGATGTTGAAGTGTCGTATCCACTCTGCGGTGAACTGAGCTTTGAAAAAGTAATCTGTAACATGTTCACATAATAAGCTGTTCATGATTACAATGAACTGAAGTTCTCCCACATCACGATGAATCACTGCACAGGTGTCTGGGTACTTACAGCAAACAGATGACCAACACAAACAGAAAGGCCGATAGCCAAAGCAGATGAACCTTTGAGATCTTTACGTTTGTGGTCACAGGTGGCAAAGATGGTGAAGATCAGCTGAAAGGTGATGAAGACTTCTACGACCAGGGCGGTACCCACAGAGATGCTGTCATTCACCTGTGTGAGTAAAACACACTCACGTGAGCATGTAGTCAGATGAATGTATTCACAGGCAAAAGGTCGGTAGTGGAGAATAAAACTGTCACACATAGTCACACATTTAAAGACACACACTCCTGCTCTTACCTCAGTGACTCCCATCCCACCCCTAACAGCGGCTGGGGTGATCCCGTACAGTACGGCCGCCCCAACTGTGGCTCCCACACACTGGGCCAGGAGGTAGAAGACTGCTTTAGCCAGGCTCAGCTTCCTGGTCACAACCATGGCTACTGTGACCGCTGGATTGATATGAGCCCCGCTAATGTGGCTGAAGCACCGCACCATGGTGGCAATAGTCAGGCCAAAGCAGAGAGAGATGAGCACGAGGTCGGGGGGGTGGGGATCCTCAGTGCCCCAGTTGATGGTTGAACCGAGGCCAAGCAGGACAAAGATCAGCATGGCAGAGAACTCAGCCGCCACACAGCGCCAGAACTCCTTGGTCCAGATGCCCTTAAAGGCAGTCATAGCTTTGTCTTGAGTGAAGCACGATGGAGGCCAGGACTGAGACTGTGGTTTACAGGGAAAGCAACACCTCCTGGAAGAGAGCGTAGAGACAGGAAACATGCTGTGAGAGGGGGTTGTGGCCTTTTAATGGGGAGATAACACATGGACAACGTGTTGGTTTCAAAATGGTCACGATGAGTGCGGCTCACCTGCATTTGAAAAGAGAGAGAGAGTAGAGCAGGTTGGCCACCTCATTTGTTAGTTTTGAGCTTGAGTGGTTCTGTGCTTGCACCCACTGTGGACCGAACCTTTCTCTGCTCTGCACCATGGCCTGAGCTTTAATTTGCTTTGTAAACTGTGTGACAGGAAAGCTCACTTTCTATTTCACTGCAGATAAACAAGTTCACACTATTCAGGCTGAGGGGGTCTGAGAATTACTATCATTATACTGTATCAATGCAATCTACAAGGAGGGAAATACTATTCTATTCTATTCTATTCTATTCTATTCTATTATATGACTTTTCTTCTCATGTAATATTAAGACTGCCTAATCAAGATTTAACTCGTCAAGCATGGCTCAAAAAAGTATGTGGATGTTCTAGTTTCTGAAAGTGTGATGTTTTTAGTGTTTGTCCAAATAAATAAATAAATCACAGATGCCTACCCTGGCTGATGGGGTAAGGGCACCAGGTGCATATTAACAAAAACAACATTAATAATATTTACTAAACAACTTAATATGAACTAGATTTTGACTCGTGGCCTCATCATGAGATGGTGCTTCCAGGTAGCTAATAAGGAATATCCCACTTAATAGGCTTTATCAACTTCCCGTGCTTTAATGGTGCATACCAGATTAACAAACTAATGTTTTTTTGTAATTAGTTGCAGTGAGAAAATTACACAGTGGGCTTTGAGCTTACAGAGCCCTTCAGGGCGTGAACCAGTGTGGAGAATTGCCCACTCTGCACAGTCTGCCCTCATTTCTATTTTTAGCTTTCAAATGCCTTTTAAATTTCTATCTGAGCTTTTGGATTGATTGCATTTGTAATTGACCACACAAGGATGCTGCTGTATACTAAAATCTGCTTAATTACATCATGATAAATGATCAAAAACTGCAAATTAATGCATACAAATTGTAACGGGACAAATGATGGGTCAGGGACTCTTCTGGAGGGTCAAGCAGACCCTGCAGATAATTAAAAAAGATAAAAACCATGGGGAGCGATCCAAAGATCCACTGTCTCATTAGCGACTCTAATTGGTTTCAACCTAGATGTTCATGAATTTATTTTAATGAACCACATACTTTGACATTAAATCAATCTTTGCTGCAGACGATAAATGACTGAAAGCTAGCTTTTTGGTAATAATGTTTAAGCATGTACACTAACAACACCGACAGAGCCACAGATCTGGCACACATGGCCAGATCAGTCTTTCACCAAGACTCTCAGACTCATTTGTTTGTAGATCACAGTGGTTTCTTTGTCTGTTTGATCTATCTGGGAACAATGTGATACCATCCGAGCCAAGAATTTCACACAGTGCAATAATTGTGTGGGCCTCTTTTTGATTTTGTAGCATGTGCACAAAAACAGTGCTACTGTCATACATTTGAAGGTTTATGTGGAATCCAAGTACAGAAAACATTTTAGATGTACTGCTGTGTGCAGCTATAGTTAGTAAGGTTAACCCACAACATAAAATGTAAATAGACATCAGAGTTTATGTAAAATCAGAGGTCTTATTTTATTTACGAGACATGCTGTGTTTTAAAAAGGTTGTTAGATCTTAGATGCAGTGTAAGGAGCAGAGCTGAAGGCAAAACCTGCCCAGCTATGTTCCAGCCCTCAGTGGTTATGAGTTCTGGGTGCAAAATGAACACGACTGCAGATACAAACCATAAACAGAGTTTCACTGTGAAATCCACTAAAAAGTTGATGTTGACAAATCCAGTGAGCAGATCCTGGAAAATCATTTTTTTCTGCTAATATTGAACATATCGTCTACATAATATAATCTAAAAGTGAACATGAAACCCATAAAATTATCAGGAAAGTGTTTAGGTCACGGGGCAAGAAACATGAGCCCCATAAAACTGGAACTCTATTTGCAACCGCTGAGGACGCCCCCTGCTGGCCATTCAAAAGTCTGTCGCGCACTTTTGCCTCACAGGAAGAAGGTCCTGAGTTGGACTCACACTAACATGTAAATGTGATCCTTTTCTTCAAAAACAAATAAATTCTTCATTTCTCAAGTTAGAAAACATTTTGTTTTTAGCACCATTAAGCTTTTAATGTGACCCACAGTAGCCCGGATTTTATTTGCCAGATTCCCTGCAGGATTATTATTTATTTATTTGGAGATGGAACAGAGAGGCAAACACTCAGGGCGGATTAAATGATTATGATGCAGGTGTTTGCCTTTCTGTTCCATTAAAAATATCCTTTATTCCTATAAGTTTGTCACTGTTGCTCCTTCATTTATTTATACAATGTAAACAGAAGAGAAGAGACATGAAAGCCTTCTATCGCTTCTCAACAGCAGCAGTAAAATAATAATAATGATAATAATTCATTTTTTTCTTAGCGGGAATAATTGAATATCCAGACTAACGAATTTATATTAAAACAAAATAAGCATTAAAATAAGGATGTAAACTACAACCAACAATATTATTACCATTAATGGCCTTAATGTGAATATATAATTTAAAACAACCTGAGTTGAAAGTATGAAATTGATATTTTTCAGCAATATAACATTTTGCTCTATAATCAGTTCTGGAAGCTAAAACCGAATGTGTCGGCCCAAACAAAACGTCTCCTACCGTGTTGTTGCAGCTCCGGTGAGTCTTTACGCGTGTACTCACCTCAGGCGCTCCAGAGCCCCGCCGCTCTCCGTCATGACTCCACCAGCAGAACGGCTGTTTCTGGCTTTTATAGCGGGGCTCTGTGCGTGAAAGCACAGTTTGTCTGTTAGTGATTAGGGTCTAGCTTGGCCTGGTCTGACCTCGATGGGCAGAAATGGCAGAAAATGAAATGACTGTGGAGCAGGGGCGTTTCCAACATTTTTCTGTGGGGTGGCATAGAAGGGGTACAGAGAAGGGCTCATGCAGATTGATTACATGTTCAAGAGTCTTAGGTACTATTCACAGTCCTACAGGAAATATGTAGGATTTAGTGACTTTGCCCTGTACTGGTCCTATACATGGTCTTGCACCACCTCCTTGTACTACTGAGGTTGACACCTGCGTGATTTCTGTTGTGAACTGACACTTTATAAATAAAACTGAACTGTACTGAACAATTAATGTGAGTTTTATAGTGCACAACGAGCAGAAAAGATCAGACAGAGCATGCGATTCCAGCCCAGACTTACAGTTTTATATTCTCAAAGCCATTTGTCCTAAAAGGCCGACCAAAAAACACTGACATGAAGCAATGAGAATGATCCACTAAGACATTTTATGAAGAATATTCTCGCAGCTAACAATTGAAGATTGAAGGCAGAGCTTGGAGATGGTAAACAGCAATTCATAGCTCATATATTTTTCATTTAGGAAATATGGCTAAGGTCAGACATATTTTATTCATACTTCTGAGTCATCCCTTATTACTCATCATGCGCTCTCTAGCACCCAAATTTTGATAATGCGATTTCAAATCCTAAATAAAAACTCAACAAAACAAAACTCAGTTCTGTACAGACTCCCAGCTTTTCTAAGCTGATATTTTGCAGAGTTATCAGTAGATTTCTGCTAAACACAACAGCTTGCATGGCAGCAAGTCTGCTCTGCATGTTGTCAGTATTATTATCTGTGAGAGAAACCCCCTTCCGTCATTGCTACTGGATAAATACTGACACACTGCTGAAACACAAAGCTGCTACTGTTTATGCTTCTTCAAGCAAGCTGACAGAGCAGCCCTCCTTTTCCTCATCACACACAAACAAACAGCCACGTTATCTCTTATATAAGTATTACACAAGATCAGTCATATATACAATAGAGGCACAATGTGTAAAACCAAAAACAACACACTCACAAAATCTCGCTAAAGGGCCGCAGTCCAAAACTAGGGTTATGTAACGTGCTTAGTGGCAGAGAAGAGACAAGAGTATCATCTACTTCTGTTTCTGTTTGTTCTTGCAGCCGGATGCTGGCACTGTTACAGAGTTACAAATCCTCTGTTGTAACGCCGTCTGGCCTAAACCCAGCGTTGGTCAAGTTACGTGAAAAAAGTAATCAGCAACTAATTACTGATTACTTCTCAAGAAAAAGTTATCCCATTACTTTACGGATTACTTACTTTCAAAAGTGATTAGTTACTTAGTTACTTTTTAAAAACACGATACCCAACCTGAATATGTAATAAAGCAACAGACCTTTCAGCCCAGTTCTACTTGTCTGCATAATCCATCATGTAACACTGAATCAAATGGAAACGTCTCTTTTTAAAACTTGTTTTATTAGTTTTAATCTTTTAACTTTATGCACATTGCATCAAGCAAAAATGACAATATATGCAACAGTCTTTGACTTGAAGACATTATTTACCATTTAAAGCCATGTTCTGCATATTCCAGCATATAAAATAAAATAATGCTTTGTGTTTACACTCTTTCAAATAGATGAAAGTAAAACTTCAAAGCAGCTGAGTCCCGTCGCTCTTATTGTCACCTGTTTAGCAGGAGTGGGGCGGGTGGAGGTTTGCCCACTGCGGTCCTGTCAGTGGGGGGTTTCTCTGTGGATGTCACGTTCCCGTGGCAGTGTGAGATTCAGATTTGAAGTTTAATTTTTCGCTGTAGAAAGAAGTTTTCTTCCCATGCAGGGTGAACAGCAGACGCTAATGTTTGTGTCACTTTTTACAGAATCAAACTCAAAGTAATGTGATTACTTCCACGCTTTAAACGCTGCATGGTCGTACTCTCTCCATCACTCCATGTTATCCATGTATGTCGCAAAAAAGTATGACGGTTTAGTAATGCAGTAACGCAGCATGCTTACGGGAAAGTAACAGTAATCTAATTACTTTTTTCGCAATAGTAATCCCTTACATTACTCGTTACCTGAAAAAAGTAATCAGATTACGCCTTACTGCCCATCTCTGGGCACAATAATGAATACATTTGGCTGTTTGGCTTATTGCTTGTGTAAACCCTTGAACGCATGAATAACCTTATAAAGAAATGTATATGAAAACAGGACCAACGTCACTGTGTTCGACCACACTGGTATCTGTGCTGCTCTTTCTTTTCTGCAGGTGGATGTTAAACCCGTATTAAATACACAAGCAGATCAATTCTGGGTTTATCGTGCATTCCCATTTCTTTTATTTTAAGATTTTACTATATACTTTTTAAACCTTTCATGGATCAGCACCACCGTACAAGCTGAGCTGCAGATTGCAAAAATATTCCGTCGAGGTGGCTGACGTCCTGGACTAGCTGCTCCAGGCACTCCCAAAAACCTGGATGAAAACCCGGAGCAATCCAGCTTTCTCTGTTAGTGCTCTCAAACTGTGCAATGATCGCCCATGGCCACTTTGTTGCCTGTTTGAGAGCAGTGTGTTCTTATCTTTGCCTTTTATTTTGTTTTTATTGTTTTACTGATTGTGTTGTGTCATGTACAGCACGTTTTTCAAACTCTCAGCTTTAAAAATGCTCAATAAATCAAACAGGACTGGGTTAGATTGAAAATCTATTCTACAAGCTGCATTTATATGCAGGTGGTCTTTAACAGCTAACATGTTAACCATTTAGATTCCTCCACTACTTCCTTGCAAAAGCTACAGCACATAAGTATGTAATGTAGTTATTTGGTCTATTTCAGTAGTTAACTACTAATTAACTTGTGGTGGACGGTAAGTAAACACATTTACAGAAGTGCTGTATTTATTCACAATTTTAAAGGTAGTTAAAATCTTTACATGACCCTTTTACTTCACAGTCAGAATTTAAAACGTATCACTTGATGCTGTAGTACAATCACTTGTTATCCGTCAGTCTTTAGAGCCTCTTTGCTGCCACTGATTCTCTTCCAGATCCTGTTGCCTCCAGCTGTTTATTTTCCTTTTGAGGGAGCACAGATGTGAAGGAAAAGCTGTTTGCCGTCGTTACCTAAAAATCATTCCTATGAAAAGGCAAAACAGGATAACTGGTGACTTGAAATTTAATATCAAAAGCATAACAAAAACTAGTTGTGTGTCTTGTGACCTTTACAATGTGTACCTGTTATCGTCTTCGTCTGTTTTCATTCCTATTTGAATTCCTCTCTGTGCTTCTTGACAGACACCAGGATTTCCTTCTGTCTGGCAAGAATGCAAAACTGCATTTTATCCTAACATCTGGCTGATGTGTGTCACTTTTCTTGTCTCAGATGAGTGAAATGCACGGTCCTCATCTGATGGCGATGGTCTCAAAGCACTGTGGTTTGCTTCACTTTTAGATTGGAAACATTTTCTTTATGAGCACATTTGTTTTGCACCTCGGTCAGTGTGCTACATCACAGAGGTGATATAAGGTAGACCCCTATTACTGTAGGGTCTGCCTTACAATATAAAGCGCCTGGAGGCGACTGTTGTTGTGATTTGAAGCTGTATAAATAAACTTGAATTGAATATACACAGCTACAGGTGGAGATCAGCGGAGCAGCATATACTGCAATATTCAAACTAATTTGCTAAAAGGAAAGCACACGCTGGTGCACAGGGAACCAAACAATGCTGAATTTAATATACTTAGAAAACACGCCAAACGTCAGACATAAAAGCTTTAGTGGTAAATAATGGTGAAAGTAAATACAAATGTCATGTGTTCACACTTCATGGGGCAGCTGAAGGTCACAGCACGGATTTGTCCCAGTCTGCTGTAACACAGGGCGCACACATGCTGCTTAAATCAGAGCAAGGTTTCCCAACTAAGTTTGCATGCTGCTGTGCAATGCTGAATGTCTGCAGTGCACATGTTGGAAGATAAAAGACAACATGACTGTTTTTATTTTTGAACAGAATAGCACATGTGCCCTTCCAGTCCTGTGCGATCATACTGCTCGTTTTGCCCTCTTGTTCTGTACCTTTGTTCTGACTTTATTGTTTGAACCTGAGGGCTGGATGTGCATGAATAAAAAAAGGAATGCTTGGACACTGCTAGCATCATGGTCAGGTTTTTGACGTGGCTTTCACACAAACGCGAAGCAGAAGATGAAGCATCGCCACAGAACATATGATGACGCATATCTTACCTTTGGCTTCACCTGCACAACGGTGGTGCCAAGTTATGTCCACATCCCAGACAAACAGTATCCCACAGCTTTATGTTTTTAAAACCCTTTTGCAGAGAGAGAGGCATCTTTTGAAAAATCTGTTGATAGCAGTGTTGAATATTCTTACACAGTAAAGACAACAAAAAAAGAAAAACGAAACAACTATGCATGAAATAATTGCACCACAAAGGTGGTTTGTTTAGTGGTTTATTTTACTGCAACCTGTAATTTATTGCAGTTTACTTTTATTTGTTTAGAGTGTGAAATAAACTGCAATGGAGTTTGAAAACAAAGTATGGGCGTGTGTGGTTGGAGGGTGTGTTTGTGCCGGGGGTGTTCTTGTAAAACAAAGGGGGGCACGTTTGTGAACCACTGGACTAACTAGTGCTTCACAAACATCAAATATTGGAACATCCATTAAAGAATTAATAAAATGCAAAAGCTGAAGCTTCAAAATAGCCTCTCTTCAAAACAGAGAGTTTTAAATACAGGAGCCATCTCTTACAACGGCCTCATCCTTTATAATAAAAGCTCGATCAGTTTGAAGCTCTGCCTTGACCCAAAGAAACTTAAGTGGGCACAATTCAGTTTTCTGTTTATGATCCATCTGTTTCACTCGTACAGCTCAAACTGAAGTTCACGAAGCCTTCAGTAGAGGGCAGTAGAACACTAACCAAAAAGACATACATACAATAGAGAGGGCATTATGTTCTCTCCTCTTACATTGTGTCTCACTTAGTTTCAAACTCAGCAGTGGTAATTACGATCTCCTTCTTCATCAGTGATTTTCTGGAGGAAAAAAATCTTTTCCACTATGCTGAGGCAATTATTTCTCTGTCTCCCTCACACACTTCAAGTGTCTCTTTCTCTCTCACACACATGCACACTGATTCTTGTCAGCTTCATGGACCATGGGGGTTTCTGTTCTTGTCCCTGATTGGCTGATTGATTCTGACATTTCCACAGCCTGATCATTTCCTCCTCTCCTGAATATGAATGTGTGCAAATGTCTCCTCGGGAATATGGGGTTTTCTCAGTGTGTGCTTGTGTGTGTCTGTGTGTACATGCACTCAGATATACGCTGGAATTAGAAGCTTATAAAAGATTGAAAATACACATACAAAGATTTCTTTTTTGTGCAAACAGAATAAATATAATTATAAAACCACAGAAATGATGCTAGTTAGTCCTGTTATGGTAACAGATGTTTGATGATGGTCTTTGGTCGCACATGTTCGAGGACTTGATGGCTGTCCATCATGACTAATATCAGTCATTTTAAACTCTGAGGTTTGAACAGTGACACTTTGACTTATTAAGGTGCAATGTTACACACAACGGGTATAATTACGTTTTGCTTTCTTAGCAGTAGTGGGACTTGGTGACAAAGAGATTACAGGGTCATTAAAATGAGAGTTAACTCCGTTAAAGCATGGATGGCTGAGGCTTGAGGGATCTCGTTGATTGTTTTGTGACCTGGCCTCCAAATTCCCAAGATCTCAGTGCAAATGCTGGAAGTCTCATTCACAGAACCTCAACCCTGCAAACCACAACAACCCGAAGCCTTCAGTCCAGGCACCGTGGTGCGACGGGGCATCCACACAGGAAGAGAATAGCAGCCATGTGACAATCAGACACCATGAAATTTCAAATCAATTCAGCCACTTGTTGAAATAACTTTGAGACTAGTGATTGAAGCTACTAAACTCTAAACTCAGGTGGTGAGGGTGGGCAGGTGCTTCTCCAACAGCATCACCATCAACACAGGAGCATCTCAGGGATGTGTCCTCTCGCCACTGCTCTACTCCCTCTACACTTCAGACTGTGTGGCCACCCATGGCTCCAACACCATTGTGAAGTTTGCTGACGACACAGTGGTGTTGGGTGCCATCTCCAACAACGATGAGACGGCCTACATGGATGAAGTGAAGAATCTGGCATCGTGGTGCCAGGACAACCACCTCCAGCTGAACGTCGGCAAGACCAAGGAGCTGGTGGTGGACTTCAGAAGGGGTCAGCACAGAGACTACAAGCCCATTATCATCAATGGAGCTCCAGTGGAGAGGGTGCAGTCCTTCAAGTAACTTGGTGTCCACATCTCCTCAGACCTGACATGGGCTGCCCACTTTCAGGTCCAGACCAAAAAGGCTAGGCAGCGCCTGTATCACCTACGACAACTGAGGAAGTTCAGGGTCTCTCCAAAGATCCTCAGGATTTTCTATACAGGCGCTGTGGAGAGCATCCTCACACAGAACATGACATCGTGGTTTGGGAACAGCTGTGTGAAGGACCAAAAAGCTCTCCAGAGAGTGATCCGTACAGCAGAACGCTGCTGCAGGATTGCTCTCTTTAACCCTGCCTGGACTGACAAATACTTATTCATTTTACCGAGTTTAATAATCTTACAACCGGAGTTGTACTACCATGGTGAGGGTCCTGTACAGCCCAAGAGAGAGCTGCAGCATCTTCCCTTCGTGTTTGCTTCTTGGTGAAGAAGAAAAGGCCTTTCACAGATTCTGAAACAGTGAAATACTGCATGCTGGCCGTGGTGGATGCAGTGAAAAGTGAGTGTGACATCTGCTATTAAAAACGTACCCCTGTAGGACAGTTCAAATATTCGTAGAGTTGAAGTTCTGGCGTCAGACGAGTTTGAAATGCTGTTAGATGACCTGAAGAAAACTGATGTAATGTCTATAGCAGGAGATCACAGACAGAACTGATAATGCCCAGTTGTGCGTATATGTCCGTTTTTTGGATGGGAAATTGCTCGGTTTACTACCGTTAGAGGGACACACAGCTGGCGAAATGATGTTTGAGAAGATTTCAGCTCTTTTTGAGGAAAATGGTCTGGATATGAAGCGTGTCTGTATACTTGTGACGGCTGGGGCTCCATCCATGGCAGGAAAATTATTTTAATTTGAAAGGGAATTATCAAAATGTTTTTTGTTATTATTATATAGCTCCCTTTTTTTAAATGGACCTTTTGGTGTGCATTTGTGAGAGGTCACCAGATTTACAGGGGAATAGGAATAAAAAAATTACTTGTTTTTCAGTACAGTTGTGTGGGTTGGAAATTGATCATGATCTGCTGCTTCCTGGCTTCAAAAAAAATATCTGGCCCAGATAAATTCCTCGGTTTGAAAATCTGGCCCAACTAACTTCGTAGTTGAATAGCCATGCACTAAACCAAGGAACAATGTACATTTCAAATTCCTTTAATTTTAAATATGTTTATATCGTCTATTCTGTAAAATAGTCAGATTCTTATTAATGTACAGAATTCACCTGCTTGCTGCTACTACTGCACATTCACCCAATGTATATATATATATATAATGTTCTTCCTCTAACCCCCCCAATTTTTTTGCACATGTCGAGGAGCGTGTCAGGCTACATTTCACTGTGTGTTATACTTGTATAACTACGCATGTGACAAATAAAGAATCTTGAACCTTGAACCTACTAACAGTGGGATCAATCCATACAACTGGTGACTGAAGGGCTTACCACCAGTGACTGACTGGCTGGGCTGATGTGCTTTTAAAACCGTGTGACACCTCCAGGGGTCAAAGGTCCATTTCTCCATCAGGTAGGTAGTTTTCATGCTACCTCATCTGATACCCATGGATACCATTTTAAAGACGGGGCTGTACATGGTTTAAAGTGAATAAATGAGATGCAGATAAGTCTGGATGTACTGCTCTGCAAAGCAAACTCCAGGAGCTTAAACAGAAAGAGGCTCAGTTACATTTAGACAAAATACTGTCAACTTCCAAACTTACACTTGTTATTCTGAATGAATAGGCCAATACATACATAACACACAAAGTGCCTGAATGATACGAACAGGGACTATCCAGAGCTCGGATTTCATAGGTAGTTTAATGCTTGGTTTGAGACAACACCAACCTGCCAAAATTCATGCACTACACAAATTCATGTGCAGTGAGCATCATTTCACCTGCTAAAATCAATTCAGTTGGAGATCAGGGATATAAAACATATAACATTTAACATCATCAGGTACAATCAAGTCAGCTTGTCAAGCCCCTTGAACTTTTAAATGCAAAAGAAATGTTTTCAGTCAGTCAAAACAGGAGCAAAGGATTGGTACGGAGTCACAAAAATACATGTGAACTCTAAATAGATTCATGCTGTCATTTTGTTTAATTGCTGTTTATTTCGATGACGTACCCAAGGACGTATGGATACATCTAGAAGAGAGGGCAGTGCACTTTTCTAACCAGACAGCTTAACACAATCACGGAGAGTAAAAGGATACCTCAGGAATAAGGAAGAAGTGCACTGGTATCGAATGGAAAGTTGAGATGAGACTCATGCAGAAGACGTATGAGGTCACTGATACATCGTCTGACAGGTGTGGCAGGGCTCTGCGGACGATGACGTTCAGAGACAACATTGTGATCTGTAGTGAGAGCGAGGAGCAGGCGGAGATACGCTCTGGAGAGAAGAGGAAGATGGCAGAGAGACCAGCTATGATCTATAGTTTGGAGATGGCTGCATTAACAAAACCACAGGAGACTTGCATCTGGAGTCACCAGGATGAACAAGCTTAGAAACGAGTACATTAGAGAGCAGCTTGGAGACAAAGTCAGAGAGTCAAGGCTGAAATGGTTTAGACGTGTCCGGAGGAGGGATAGTTGATATACTACACATAGGGTCTTAAATATGGAGCTGCTGGACAGGAAGACCACAGAGAAGACTCATGGATGTAGTGAAAGACTAGAAGAAGAGCAGGGACAGGGTGTGAGGGAAGCAGATGATCTGCTAGTTCTGTTTATCAGCAAATATATGTAAAGCCTGCAAAGGGGCTGTGGTGTTTGGTTTGGGCGTGCAGGAACCTCTGTAATAAATGTATATTTGTCATAAAGGAAACATTAAATATGCCTCGCAGTTGCAGGTATTAAACACCTTCTGTGTGTTTACTTTTTCATGTTCCTCCATGGCAGCAAGGACCTTTGCAGAACTGCATATTTATATGGATCAGACAGGCTTCCCTCATTTGTAAGGGCGAGCTTGTTAGTGTACTGTTCATCTGTCTTGTGCAGACAAAATGAAAATGATTACAGCAGGAGTCTGGGTGATCGGTGAGTTTCCCCTTACTTAGCAATCAATAGATGGAAGTTTTGCACTCAGATACACGGCTGCTGTTTTAAAACTGCTTTCTGTTCGTCATCATCATACATCATCAAACCGATCTATACCTGCTATAGAGCGTCCTGTGAAAAGCAGTAAAACACTGAAAGTTTTTGCAGTTTCACTGCTGCATGTTTCACTTTTGCTTTAAACGCTGATTTAACTGTTTCACAGACACTAAGCAACGAACCAGACTGGAACTCCGTATTAGCTGCAACAGAAGACGTGACGGAGCACACGAGCAAACCCAGAAAGACTCTGAGGAGCCAAAGAGCCAAACGAAGGCTCAAATAATTCACTTAAATAAATATTTAAACGTTTTCAATCAGGCTGTGAATCTGAAAAATAAAATAAGAAAGATGAAATCTTGTCGATATAGGACAACACATGGTAAATATTATAACGTTAATGTTGGTCACATCTTACATTTTGCTAAAAATGAATGGGAACAACACCGTTTTTAGTCTAAACATTCATTATTGCCTATTGTGTACAGTGTTTCTGTAATAATCGTGGATTTAACTGAAATATGAATTTTACAGTAAAGACAATAATAATCTCCGGCTTCTGGTTTCACAGCTGTGGCGAGGACCACGGGCTGTTTGTGTGCTGTGGTGCTTGATTACACTGACATGTGATGACAGACGAATGAAACCAAGCTGGGGACTATCTGCCTTTCTTACATGTAAAATATAATAAACAATGAAAACTATCATTTGGTAAAAACTGACATTGCATTCATGCAGCTGACACTTGAATCCAAAATGATTAGTATTTTTTTATTCACACACACAGTTTAGGTGAGTTCCCACAGAGGCTGAGCACTTGTTGGTCCTTCCGCCTTCACTTCAATGTGCTTTTTTTGAATAAATCCCCCACAGTGTCACCAGCAAACCTCCTCCATGCTTCACAGTGGGAACTATGCATGTAGAGATCATCCATTCACCTTTTCTGCATCGCACAAAGACAGCAGGTGGAACCAAAGATCTCAAATGTGGACTCATCAGACCAAAGCTCAGATTTCCTCTGGTCTAATGTCCACTCGTTGTGTTTCTTGGCCCAAACAAATCTCTTCTGCTTGTAGCTTTTCAGTTGATGTAAAGACGTGTCTGCTACTGGAGCTCTGTGGTATTTATCTGGGCTCTAATCTGAGCTGCTGCTAACTTGTGGTTTCTGAGGCTGGTGGCTCCGCAGCAGATGTGACTCTTGGTCCTCATGTGAGCCAGTTTCGTCGTAGCGCTTGAGGACGCAGGAAGTTTCAGGAATTTTCTGGACCTTGAGTTCGTTAAGTAATGATGAGCTGTTGTTTCTCTCTACTCAGCAGATTGGTTCTTGCCATAATATGAATTATAACAGTTGTCAAGTAGGGCTGTCAGCTGTGCACCAACCTGACCTCTGCACAGCTGATGGTGCCAAACACATTAAGGTGGCAAGAAATTCCACAGATGAACCCTGACAGGCTCACCTGTGACGTGAAACCCTTTCAGGTGACATCATGAAGCTCACTGACAGAAGGATGAGGGTTTGCAGCGCTTTCAACACAGCAAAGGAATCTAATATATAAGACATGCTTAGTTATTTATTAATATTTTATTTGCTTCCATTTATCCCGTTTCATGTATTTGATGTCTTCAGTGTGCATCTCTCATTCAGTGAGAAGTTGTGTCTCAACCTTTGACTTGTGGTGTATACATTATTATACCTGTGCTTGGAAGGGACCTAACAAGTTTCAGATTGGTAGTTGTAATAAAAAAGAAAAGAAAACGTGCTTCATGTTCCTCTTTTAGCCGAGCCACGTCTGACTCACCACAGTTAATCTGTTCTTTCACTGGAAATCACATAACCTACTACACATTTATTGGCTCCGACTATTAAACAAAGCAAATATAAACAGAAAGAAAAAAAAACATCTACAGAAACTCAGACAGTAGATGACATATGAGAAGATTCATAAGGTTCGAGCCCTTATTCATTTGCGCATAGACGATTTGAATGTCGGCGGTGGAGGATTTGTTGTAGATCTCTAGTCAGCTTTATGAAAATGGGGGTTAAAATGTTTGACTGGCGTCGGCCCATGAAACATACACTCAACCTTCAGCTTGTTTTGCTGCATAAATGATAAAAGGACGGTCTGCTCCTTGCTGTGTATATTCTCTGCTCAGATCACCTTTAGAGCACAGGCAGGGAAAAACTTTCCGAAATAGCTAGAGGAACTGGCAGCAATAAAATTGCTCTCAAAACAGAAAATGGAAAAAACACATTAATATTTTATCAAAGATCATTATTAGGCCTCAGCACTGAATGGCTACGGTTCAGCTATGTGCAAACACCATTAACTTTGAAAGAGAAGTATGCAAATGCTGTGTCCTTTTTATTATATTCAGACATTAAGTGCTTGACTTTGTCTTCTCTGTAATCACTTAACCTTCCTGCCTTCTTGGGACCTTTTTGTGCCACTGCTATGTGTTAAATGGCTGCCATTTCCACTGTGTTCAGTGGAATATAACCAAACTTGCCACAGGATAGTTTTTACCTGTCAATGTTAATATTCCAGTGTGAATTCCTTAAATCAGCCTAAAATGGCTGAGCAGCAGAAATCCCCACACCCATCACCCTGGGGACCATTTTCTGCCCATTGACTTCCATTATAAACGCTATTTTTCAACCCCAAATTATCATCATATGATTTTATTTTTTCTTCTTTTCTTGGATGTCAATGAAGACTCAGGGCCTTGAAGTTTTAATTTTTAAATTGCAAAAAAAATGCAAAAAAAATAATGGCAGGTCAAAATGTATGTTGGTGCCAATCTTTGGTCCATCTAAAGGCCTACTTATAATGACAATCACATATTACTTCAACTGGTTTTTTGTGGAAATATTTAGTTTTGTTTTTTGGTTTTTGGGGCTTATAACACAGGGCGCTCATGTAATAACACTGGGATTTGAAGGGTTAAAACAACGAAAATATAATTAAAACTTTACATGAATATTTCAGGGAGAAGTAGTTTTACAAGGTTGGCTAATTTAAAGTGGAATAAAATATGGATATATGGTCTTTTTATGGCGTGGCTGAGAATGGTCCCTAGGGTGATGGGTGTGAGTTTTTTAAAGGATGGCAGGAGGGTTAAATTACCTCCAAACACAAAGAAACAGCTTTTCAGTGAGTGCCCTCATGAGTTACTGCCAAGTGGCCTCCTCAAGTATTACAGTGCTCACCACAGCATCCCTAAAATACTCAAAAGTGGCTCAGAACAGAACATTGAGCCCAAGTCTTGGATCCAGCCTTGATCCCTGTGTGAGCAAGTATCAGAACAATCCTGATCCACAGTGGTGTCCTGAACCTGTCCCGCAGTAAACTGAAAGTGTAGGATGTCAGAGCTGCTGGCAACGACGTCCAGATGATGTCCTGTTAGCACTGCCATGATACAGCAGTCATAGCAATTTTGATGGGAGTCACTATCAACTTGGATGGCTGGATGCTTCATCAGGGCAAGTACAAAACCTCCAGTTCATCTGGTCACCACTTGAGCCTACGTCAAAAGTAAGAAACCCCCATAAACCCAGATGTCCAATAAAAACCATGCTTACAGAATATGTCTGTGAAGGTTCTCGGTCATCCAGGTCATCGTAGTCTTGGAAAGAAAAGCGTCTGGACTTTTCCCAGGTTTAAGTCCCAGGGGGGTGTCCCCAACACTCCCACAGGGCTTGGATCTGGGACTCTCCACCATTTGAACCTAGAACCGAAGAAGCTTCTCTGCTGAGAGGTGAAACGTCTTCAAGCAACTTCAAAGTCCAGACGCTTTTCTTTCCAAGCTCCTTAGACCACACTTACAGAACATCTTCTATTACTCTGTGGATAGTCTCACTTTTCATAACGTTTCATTTTTTAGACCATTTGGATACAGCACACATTTAAAGTTACAGGCCAGGATGCTTTGATAGACAAATGTGATGACAGAGCTGCCAGCTAGTCTTCACATCCTTTACTATGAGTCAGTGAAGTGGACTTCTCAGCTGTGTTTGGAGCAGTTCAGTGTCCTGCTGTGTGAACACAACATCCATCATTTTTGTGTTTCAGTTTCTTCTATCATTTCATTAGCTTTTTTTTCCTTAGCAGTAATTAGAAGTAGGGATGGGTACGCACCGGTTCTGACATAAACAGTAGTAACCAGACCGAAAAGCAGCGCACATTTCGGTGCTTTATTTCCTGAGCTGTGATACACTTTAGATTCTAGCCAATCATTTTACGTTTCCGAGGATAGTAGGCGGGGCCAGGTACGTACGTTCTTTTAGAGCAGAGCTACAGATTAAAAATGCCCAAGGCGAAGCGGTCAAAGTCTGGCTGTACTTCACAGCAAAAGATGCAAACTCAGCAGCATCAAGTGCTTTAAGCTGATACTGTGATACTGTCAAAGGAGGTAACACCTCGAATCCGATGAAACACCTGGCGACGCATAGCGTTTTGTTAAAAGCCGAGAAATGCGCCGTATTTGATAGCTTGCTGCAAGACCTCACACCGAGCACATCTACTGCGGGTGTGGTGCCTGTTATCGGACCCGGAGTTAGCAACATCCCCAAAAACCCGAAGAGGAGAGTCCTGGCCCCTAGCCCTGCCAGTGTAGCAGAAATGATGAGGATGATGATGCAGCAGCAGCCGTTCTTCTCTGCGTGAGTAGCTTAATGTTGTTCGTGTGTAATTTACGTTGAGTAGGCTAACCACGTTATTACATTAATGCACGTAAGGTGAACTAGCAAACATCATCATAGCTACATGCGGCTGTCTTCTTGTTTGATGGCAGATACTCCCTTCACCCTGGCCAAAAAGGCTAAAATGACCAAAGAAAAAGTGGGAAACAGTTAAACATGAGAGGTTTTGGACAAAGTTTGTTTTTTCCATTGTTTAAGCACTGCTTCCAGCCAAGAGTGATACCATATATGCCCCATAGCTGCAGAAAAGGCTAACATTGTTATCTTTTTACAAAAAAACAGCTGAACATGAGAGGTTTTTGGACCAATTTTGTGTTCTCCATTCTTTAAGCACTGGTTCGAGCACAGTTTGAGCACCGGCACCGTTTCAAAAGTACCGGTTTGGTACTGGTATCGGATAAAACCTAAACGATACCCATCCCTAATTAGAAGGTCTCTGTCCACACTGCTCCCATGCAGTCTATGGATGCAGCAACCAGTCTTTCTATTGTGTTAACTTAGTGATTTATCCTTTCATTTAAATATTCTCAGTCACGGCTCAGAAAAAACAACATGGTGGCACCCAAAATGTTAATATAGAGTCCAGAAATAAACGAATAAAGCCAAGTCCACGCCAGTGTTTAAATCCAGTGGGTGCCTGTAAGGGCCAATTTTCATCATGTACGGTTAATGTTGTTAACGGGTAAACCTCAAACTTTTCCTAACCCTAATAAAGAGGCATTGGTGCTTAAATGGAACAAAGACAATTTTGACCCATAAGAGTGAATAAAAACTGAAACTAAATGCAAAACTCAAAATGGGTACACAAACTTATGATTCATGCCACCGTCTCTGCTTTGTTGCTCTGTTAAATCTGTTTTCAAAATTGACATTTATGCAGAGTTCTTCTGTGTATCCTGTTCATTCAGTTAATTAGGACGTTCATTGTGGATTCAACAAATTCAAAGGACTGACAGACTGGTTTAAACAACTCATGAAGGGAGGAATTGAATACAAAACACAATTATTTGTGGCTCTGGGACAAAATTACCTGAAGGCCAAATTTTTTTCCTTTCTGGCAAAACCTTTTTTAAGCTAAAATGAGATGTGCATAATTTAGATTTTTCAGTGGCTTCCATCAACAAAAGTAATTCCAGCAATCACATTTTACAGCATCCCTGTGAATGAAAAATAAATGTAACTTGGCTGTGGCAGATTTCTGTCGCTGCACTCTGAAGGCTGCATGTTTGTGCACCAACATACCTCTCATGTTGTTCACATGTTGCTAATGACATTAAATGTTCGTAGCGGTTAATCACAAGTTCTGCCCACTGTGCTAAAACCTCACAATAATCACTGGGATCTGAAAACACATTTACACAGCAGATGTGAATGGGAACAAACACAAGCAGCTGTTGTGACAAATTTGAATCAAGGCAAAGATAAGAAAGCAGGAAATCACTTTCTTAATAATAATCAATACTGGTCACCTTTTTGTGTGTCTCACAAAGGTTTAGCTAATCAAAGGGTTTGATTATGTCCTGTCTGATCACCTGATCTTGTTCATTCTCAGCCGTGTTTCCAGTCACTGACTAATAATCTGATGATTTCGTCTCTTGGGGCAACCATAGACTTTATATTAAAGATGGATATACATTCATAAACGGTTAGTTATGTCTATAACTTCTGTTCCCTGAAGGAGAGGAACGAGGTACAACACATAAGTATGGGATATCACGCCCTCGCGTGTCCTGGCTGAAGAAACCTTTATTCACGCCTTTACGGCAGATGACGTGTGATGACACGCGCAAGGCCCCGCCCGCACATATAGCCGCTGCCATCACCGTCATCCCTCAGTTCGATAGCCGCTCTTCACCGAGCCAACTGCTCAGTGGGGCCACCCTGTGTTGTACCTCGTTCCTCTCCTTCAGGGAACAGAAGTTATAGACATAACTAACCGTTCCCTTTCAGTCGATTCACTCGGTACAACACATAAGTATGGGACCTATATACACGCCCCGCAGAGCAGCCACCGAACCGGAACGGGACCACCACATCCTTAGTGAGTGGTAGACCCAGCAGAAAGGACAGCATGAGCCACCGAAGGGGCTGTAACGTCCAACCGATAAAACCGCACAAAAGTGTGCGGCGACGCCCAATTAGCCGCTGCACAAATATCAGCCACAGGCACCCCTCTAAAAAGAGCCCATGAGGTCGCCATCCCCCTGGTGGAATGAGCTCCCACCCCGTGGGGCAACGCAAAACCTCCGGTGCTGTATGCCAGCGAGATAGCTTCTACAATCCAGTGGGACAGCCTCTGTCTGGACAGAGCTCTACCTCTATTCGGATTAGCGAAGCAGACAAACAACTGGTCACACAAACGCACATCCCGAGTGCGCTCAATGTAGGTGCGTAGCGCACGCACCGGACAAAGAGAATGCACCCTCCTCTGCTCCTCAGATTCAAAAGGAGGGGAGCAAAAGCTCAGCAACTCAAACTCCATTGAACTATAAGATGCAGGCATGACCTTGGGAAGATAGGCGGCATTCGGACGCAATACGACCTTGCGGCCATCAGGAGAAAACTGTGTGCAGGCAGGATGCACAGACAGCGCATGAAGGTCCCCCACTCGCTTCGCCGAGGCCAAAGAGAGAAGTAATGCGGTCTTATACGAAAGAAGTTTCATATCTACCGACTCAACGGGTTCAAACGGAGGGCCACAAAGGGCCTCCAGCACCAAAGACAAGTCCCAAGCCGGGACACTGGACTTAAGCACGGGCCTCAGCCGGCGAACCCCTTTCAGAAAACGCACGGCGAGGGGATGCGCACCTGGTGTCACCCCGTCAAAACCGATATGACAAGCAGATATAGCCGCTAAATAAACCTTGATCGTCGAAAACGAAAGGCCTTTATCCAACAGCTCCTGCAGGAATGTCAAAACATCCACAATAGAGCACTGAAATGGGAGAGTGTGGCGGTCCTGGCACCATCGCTCGAAGGCTCGCCATTTGTAAGCGTACAAGCCTCTAGTAGACGAGGCCCTGGCGCTCTGAATCGTCGCTACCACACTAGGTGGCAGACCCTTAGCAACCAAGTTTAACCTCTCAGCAGGTAAGCATGAAGGTGCCACAGATCCGGGCGCGGATGAAACACTTCCCCCCCCGCCTGAGAGAGGAGATCCCTGCGGAGAGGAAGCTTGCTGCAAGCAGGCTGATTATTTCTGCATACCACGACTTCGCGGGCCACCAAGGGGCCACCAGGATCAGAGAGAGGGAATGCCAACGCACCCTCTCCAGAATTGGAGATATCATTTCCACTGGGGGAAATGCATACAGGAGCACGTCTGGCCATTGGTGCGCTAGCGCGTCCAAGCCCAAGGGTGCATCGTGGTCGATTATGGAGAAGTACAGGGGGCAGTGAGCATTCACCCTGGAAGCAAAAAGATCTATTTGCGCCTCGCCAAATAGATCCCAAATCTGAGCCACTATTGAAGGGTGTAACCTCCATTCTCTCACCAGAGGACCCCCCCTGGAGAGAAGGTCCGGCCCCAGGTTCAGGTGGCCCGGGACATGGGTGGCTCTTAGAGTCAGAAAATGAACACTGCACCATAACAGCAGAGAGCGAGACAGCTGCAACAGGGGAAGAGAGCGTGTTCCTCCCTGCCTGTTTATATAAGACACCACTGTTGAATTGTCCGTCCTGACTAAGACATGCTGGCCCTGCAGGACTGGACGGAAACGCTTTAGAGCTAAGAACACTGCTAACAGCTCTAAGTGGTTGATGTGCAGCTGGCGCTGAGCCGCGGACCAGATCCCTCTCACTGACGCACCCTCGCACAGCGCTCCCCACCCACTTAGGGAAGCATCTGTGGACACCACCTTGCGAAACAACACCCTCCCAATCCGAGAGCCCTGGTGCAGTAGCCCGGGCTCCCTCCAAGGACGGAGAGCTAGCATGCAAGACGCAGTTACCGGCAGCCTCCTCCGGAGGTGACGCGAAGCACACAAACTGTGAGAGAGAGTCCAGCGTTGAAACGCTCTCATTTTCAACAGCCCAAGCGGCACTACGGCGATCATAGATGCCATCATGCCCAACAAGCGCAATATCGTCTGGAAACGCAGTCTGCGTCCCAGCTGAAATTGAGCGAGGCAGCGATGAAACGCGGCCACTCTGTGCTCTGACAACCGTGCGCGGCTGGAAAGAGAGCATATTTCCAGACCGAGAAAAGCGATCTGTTGACCTGGGATTAGCGAGCTCTTCTGAAAGTTCACAGAGAACCCCAGTGTCTGAATGTGTGACAGAACCCGCGACAGCTGCGTCTCCGCCTGTTCCCTGGAGCAAGCCACGAGAGCCCAGTCGTCCAGGTAGGCCAAGATGCGGATGCCCCTCTTCCTGAGGGGCGCTAGCGCTGCCTCGGCACATTTCGTAAAGGTGCGGGGAGCGAGCGACAGCCCGAACGGCAGCACTAGGTATTCGTAGGCTACGCCCTCGAATGCAAACCTCAGAAACTGCCTGTGTTTCGGGTGTATAGCGACATGAAAATAAGCATCTGTTAGATCGATTGTCGCAAACCAATCTCCCGGGCCGACTGCACTCAGGAGCTGTCTGAGTGTTAGCATCTTGAACCTGTACGTTCGCAGGTACGTGTTCAAGACTCGCAGGTCGAGGATGGGACGAAGCCCTCCCCCTTTCTTCGGAATGACAAAATAACGGCTGTACCAACCTTTGTCCGTCTCCGAAGCGGGGACCACCCGTATTGCTCTCTTCTGTAATAGCGCCTGTATTTCCTCTCTGAGTACCAAGGCTGCCTCGGGGTTGACAATCGTGTTCACGACTCTTTGGAAACGAGGCGGCTTGACCCGGAACTGCAACCGGTAACCCATGGCAATGGTTTGCAGCACCCACGGAGAGGGGGCGCAAGCGCGCCACTGAGGGAAGTGAGCAGCCAGCCGGCTGGCCTGCAGCACTGACGGCGGGGCGCCGTCGCCCCCCAGTGTGTCTGCAGGGGACTGCATCCCCTGCCTGACCTGGCTCATTTCGCCTGCAGGTTGAGCATTTGAGATTGTTTGAGAGTAAACAACACTCTTTATTGATTGCAACATGGGAACATGTACATTTATACATTTTGTTGGGTGCACCTTTTCCGGGGCATAACAATGAAAAACAGCGGGAACACTCGATGTGGTCGCTTGAACATTCAACACATCTGAACCGTGTGCAGGGGTTATGTGCTTGGGAGACCGCGATAGGGAAGTGCAGCGCCTTCTGGGGCTGACAACCTGAACAGAACTTAAGCGGCACCTCTTGTGCGGCAACAGAGGGGTAAGAGCAGCGTCTCCCTGCTGCCGGATCCCTTCCCCACTCGCAATCACAGCTAGGAGGGCTGAGGCTTCTTCCTCCTGGGCGTCGGGTCCCGTCGGGGGCCCGGGGGAGGGCCTTTGCCCCAGGCCGACTGGCGTGGAGCTCGGGCCGGAGTACGTGCTCTCGCCGGCGGCCCTCCCACTCCAGCAGTGGGCGCCGGTCTCTTGCCAGCTGTCAGAGGAGCGGCGGGCCTGTGAGAGCTAGCAGTGGGCTTGGGCTGGGGCTGGCGTCTGGGGATGATGTCGCGCAGAGCTTCCGTCTGCTTCTTCCTCAGATCGAATCTAGCCTGAATGGCTTCAAGTGAATGTCCGAATAACCCAGCCACAGACACTGGTGCGTCCAGATACACAGCTCTGTCTCTATCAGGGACGTCGGAGAGGGTCAGCCACAGGTGCCTCTGCGCCACCACTGTCGAAGCCATCCCTCTGCCCAGGGAGAGCGCTGCACAGCGAGACGCACGGAGGATGTAATCCGTGGTGACTCTAACCTCGTTAAGAAGAGGTGACAGCGGGCTGTCCTCCGGAACCAGCGATCCAAGCTCCGCCAGGCACATTGCTTGGTACGTCTGGAGCATGGTGACGGAGCTCATGGCTCGAGCGGTGCCGGCCTGAGCCCGATAAATCTTCTCCAGCTGCGAGGCCGAGAATCTGCAGTGCTTGGACGGCAGAGTTGCGGGGCCACCGACACCATGGTTATGGGACGGGGCCAGATAAGCAGCCAGAGACGGCTCCATAGGGGGTGGGTTAGCTAAACCAGCTCCCTCGGCGCCGTCCAATTCCATGTACTGTCCATAGCCGGGCACAGTGACGCGGGTAGACAGAGGTTTGTCCCATGACGCTGTTAGCTCGCAGAGAAAGTCTGGGAACATGGGGAGGCAGTTTTTGGCCGTTGCGGGCTCCGGTGGAAGGAAAAAACCCGCAAACCGCGACGGCTTCCGAGCTGGTGGAGGAGAGGGCCAGTCCACCTGCAGCTTCTCAGCGGCACGGCGAAACAGGGAGAAAAGAGAGGTGTCATCGTGGCCGACCGGCGCAGCAGCGGCGGCATATTGGGTCGACAATGAGCTCTCCTGCTCATCCTCCGACAAACCATGGATGTCCAGGCCGATGTCCAGCACGTCATCGTCTTCCTGGGGAGCGCTGGCGGGCTTCAACCCAGGCTGAAGCCCGTCAGCGCTCCTGCATGGTTCCGGTCCGTCATCGGCTAACCCGTCAACGTATTCCATGTGGTCAGCCCAGCTAATCGCGGGGACATCGACCTGAAAATTTTCGTCTTCGGACTCGGACGAAGCCGGGGCTCCAGACTCGGAAAGAAGAGGGTCATGCCGTGCGACAGCCGAGCGTCCCAGCACTCTTTCCACAAACGTCACCCGTCTTTCCAGGGTCGAGCGTCGGAGCTGGCGACAAAACGCACAAGCTTCGGGCTCCGTCAACGCTCTCCTAGCGTGGACGATCCCCAGGCAGACAGGGCAGGCATCGTGCTGGTCGCTGTCGTGCAAAGAGAAACCACATCCCTGAGGACAGGGGCGAACAGAAGATTTCTGCTTTGCTCGCTTCGGTTTGGAGTCCATTCCCAAAACGCAAAGCGAAACGCTGCACAAGAAAAACTTGAAAATAGCGCTCCGCGGGCAGCCTACGCACCAGCTGGGCGGTGGAGGCTAACACCAACAGGGGCAGTTAAGCTAGGTTCAAGTTGGCAGACAACGGAGCTAACTAGCAGTAGCTAGCTAGCCCAACTCAGCAGAGGTGTTCTCAGCGAGGTGAAGAGCGTAAGAACTGAGGGATGACGGTGATGGCAGCGGCTATATGTGCGGGCGGGGCCTTGCGCGTGTCATCACACGTCATCTGCCGTAAAGGCGTGAATAAAGGTTTCTTCAGCCAGGACACGCGAGGGCGTGATATCCCATACTTATGTGTTGTACCGAGTGAATCGACTGAAAGGGAACATTCTTTCTTTTGGACTCAAACAGGGCAAATATGATCATATTTTAAAAAATCTACACCATATTGTCTTCAGTTAGTCTTGAAACCAGTGATTGAGAGAAAAAACATCACAGCTGTTCTCTGAAGTTGCAGACAAGCAAGCAGATGAGTTGTTTTTGCAAAGACTTCTGTATAACCAGACTTTCTGCAATCAAAGAGTTGTGCACCTCGCTGGCCACTAATAAGAACGCAAGCTTAAGGTACTGCTGCATACGCTGCACATTTCACTGTGTCCAAAGCCATGTCGATTGTTCATATACAGACCGAGATTTATACATTTTTTGGAAAATCTGACTAATGGCAGATAATGGATCTTCAACTCAAGACTTCCTGTTCCTCCTGCCAGTCTTTTTTCAGATAAACACTAAAAGCTAATGCAAAGCTGTCCCATGTTTAATGTTGTTTTAAGGCTCTCCACGTGTACTGTTTTGTACAGTTTTTGTTACCAAAGATCTTCTGCACATTCATATGCATGTATAAAAATTTGTTATTATTTTTGGGTTTGTTACATTTTCCTACAGCTAATTGTAGCAGAATACTTTTTTTCTTTTCCTGTATTTGTGCTTTTGGAAATGGGAAATACAACTATCTACGTATCTATGGCAGATAGATAAGAGCCGGTATTGTTCAGCAGCACGTTCTCAGCCCTTTGAGCTTCACTGTTCCCCTGACAATACTTTGCCGACATACCTCAAATCTTTAATATTCACCAGCTCATCAAAGAGCTGTTTATAAAACCAGTAAGCCCTGCAGGCCCTGGCCTCGGGCTGGAGGAGACTTTCCAGCACTTCATACGCACATTTAATGCCATACATCTTAAAAACTGCGGCGGGATTTCAACTCTCCAAACTCAGCCTTCGAGTCATAAAGAGGTAAAAAAAAAAGACCTATGAAAAAAGGATTGTGAGAATTAAAATCCCAGCGCTCGATACCATAAAAACGCTCTGAATGACGGCTGTGCTCACAGAAAATGCATGTGATCTTTCTGTCATGTAGGTTTATGCTGCATTTACTCTTCTCGCCTCCCCCCACTGTCTCTGTTTGTTCTTGTAAAAATGTCACTGTGCTCTTCAACAGCAGCTAAAGTCAGTCATATGATCCTGTGATGTGCAAAAAAGAGTGAATACCATCAAACAGTATACAAAGGGCTCACGGAGCCTCAGCCCAGGCAGATATCGCACTGCTAAAGCAGCAACCACAACTCATAGACAACAATATCTGTCCAAGCTGCTGCACGTCTGTGAGATCAGGCTCCTGGTGTTCTTGTACATCTTTAGGCTGAAATGTAAAACTACAAAACTGAACTAAAGCTGTTTCTGGTCCACTTTGTTTGTGACATATATGAGCTGCAGATGGTGGAGCACGGCCTCAACCACAGTGCTTGAGTGAGTGATCAGTGCAGACACAACAATGTGTGTGTGAAGTGTGACAACTTTAATGAAAGTTACCAAATAGCATAAAACGAGACAATGAGCTCATCAGTTAAACATTTTCTGTTACAGACGAGGTCATCTGACTTCCTGTTGCAAACACATGCTGGCCATTACAAAGAATGTCGATTTGAGGCACATTTGTCACTTTTTAGACCGAGAACATATTCCCAACTTTCCTTGGAATTATGATGAACATCACTGCAGAAACAGAACAGATAGCTGCCACCTTTAGTTAAAAAGGGGGCATTTATGAGTTACAGACCATAGATCCCCCTGTATGTCCGCTGTTTAAGAATGAGCTTCATGAACAAAATGTATGAGACTTCAGGCATCACAGGGCTGGAGTTCACCGAGAAGTCGACCTGTGTAGAACAATTGGATCAGCTTCGTTCTACCTTCCTCTGCGGCCGTCCTCTTATTGTTCTGCAAATCACCTGCAAACACATGCAGCTGTCTAAACAAACTCATGTTATTGATTAATACCTGGTCTGTGGCTTCCTTCAGCAAAGGAGCCGTACACTTACCCGAAGGTTTGTTAGCAAAACCAATTAGCTATATTTTAAGTACAAGGAAACACGGTCAATTTAAATCCAGAGCAGTGGCTCTGTTATTTCTGAGATCCCCAGTTTAAAAGAGCAAAGAGGTAATGACTGCTGGAGTCCTTTGGGGGAAAGGCTCCGCTCAGTTGTGTCTGAAAATGATGTTGGGAACTAAGTCAGGACTAAAGCCACCAATTCCCAGAACACAGGACTGGTTTTGTGGTTGCCTTGGAAGGAAATCCCAAAGCAATTAACTTTTTTATGATGACTGACATATTAGGGGAGAGGTGAGAGATAAGGTGTGGGGGTTACAAACACAAAGAGAGGGAGAAACATACAGGAGGCATACGTTTCCACTCCACAGACCTGAAGACTCTTTGTTTCTATAAACGTGTATTTGTATGAAGATGCCTCTGTGTCTGTAAAGCCTGCTGTTATTTCCAAGGGTCAAAGATAAATACTGATAAACCTCTTTAGTCCACATCTCCATCTTCAGTGTCTGCATCAGCATCATGCTAATGCAGTGCTGCCATCAGTGTCTTGCACTCTGCAGCTCTCTGCTCTTTCATATCTCGCTCTCTGTCTTTTCTACAGTTTTGAGACTTTCTATAAATTCTATAAAAGATCAAATTTACTGCAACTGGTTTTATGTTCTTAAAAAGGTTAATACAATATATTGATTTAAAATGTGTTTTATAATGTGTAACAATTTGTCTTGTGACAACAATGATGTCATTTTCCCACCCCGACAACAAACTGCCATTCTTACCTGAGGCGTCAGCTAGTCAAAGCCGCTGGCGCAGCTCATTTACCCATGAGGTGCGCTTTGACATTCGACACATGACCCACTGGATTGTGACATTATGGAGAGCGAGCTGACCCTCCCAACTCATAATTTGTCAGTGAGGTCTTCTGTTGTGGAGCCTGCTTTAACCCAAACCACAATCCTTTCCCGAGGGTCTACTGGACCACAAACCTGCGACTTATGCTTCCATCACCCCTGTAACATACTGATGCAGGCTATATGGGCTCATGGTCAGTGAACTAACGCACCAGTGCCACAGGCCACTGTGAAAAACCTGAATGACCATGGTCTTTAATGACGTGATGGTTGCAATCTCTCCTGAGCCGTTACAGTTCTTTGTTCTTAAATCTAAAGAGAGAGACAGAGACGCAGCAAACACATTGTGAAGTATTCATACAGGAAATGAAGATCCTGCTGAATCTCACTGAAATGATTTTCTTCTACAGTCCCGACAGTCAAATATAAAGAAAGATAAGCGTGAAGTGGCAGCCACGAAGCCCCTTATCTGCCCATATTAAGGTAAGATTATTGGTCCTCCCACGGACTCGGCTCTGCTGATCAATACTATTGCCTGGGGAAGCAGCATTTAGTCAAAAAGTCATGGAAATGGCCTTTGATCTTATTGGCTGTGAACACTACTCAGTTATAATTGACATTCTGCCATTGTTCAGAGAGCACACTGTGTGCAATCTTTATGCTGCTGTTACACCCCTGAAAACAGGGGGAAAAGAATCACGAGAGTGATTATGACTTGCGTCTCTCATGCAGTAGTTTATTGCAGTGAGGAGAACGCGCGAAAGCCCCCTAGTGGAGAATAGAGACACTACTAATCGATCCCAGAAAAGGCTTACTAGCCGATCACTGATGTATAGATTGCAGTTCTCTTAAGTAACATGAAAGCCATTAATATAACATGAAAAATAATAAACTCTTAACCATTTTCTTACCATATTTACATTATTTTCGTCCTTATATCAACTGATATGAATTAGTATTAACTGAACAGTTTTATATGCAATAGTCATTCAACCTGTCACACTCTCCCCCACTCAAAAAATGTCGTCCCGACATTATACCAACAAGATGCTTTTCAGTCTATATTCTCTTGTAGTCAGGACATCAACAGTAGAGTGAACCAATGTCCTTAATTCTGTGGGTTTAACACCTGTTTCACCACAGTCCATCACTGGTGACTGAAGACAAAGTCTATAACCAGTCCATATGTGAGTCTTCACAAAGTCTATTGTCTATGGTTATAATCCACAGATGGGGAAAAGTTCATGTCTTTTTCTTGATGACAGTCTTTAAGTACAGTTCTCAAGTCATCAGTGAAAAAGTGTCAACTTACATTTGCTGGAGTCCATACAAACCAATGGGCTGGGTGCAGTATGACTGCACAGCTGGAAACCATGGAACCAGGCCCGGGTACACAGGAAGCAGTTGCGGTGCTGGCTGAACACTGTAGCAAGATGGGGTGCCCAGTTGGTCATACGTCATCCGTCTTGGCGGGTGTCTCTCTCGCTGTGGCTGCTGAGGTGTCTCCTCCTCAAGTCTCTCGAGTACAACAGGTGGAGGAGGGGCAGGTATGTCACCTGCAGTGGGCTCTGCCTCCTCACAAGTTGTCTCCACGGCAGCTGGGTCAGGCGCCTCCAGATGGTCTCCAGCAAGAAGCTCTGGTGTTGGTGCAAGAGCAGGGACTGAAGCTGCGGGCTGAGACGTTGCTGTGAGAAGTTCTTGTTCTGATGGCTGGGACACAAGTTGAGGTGGTGTGTAATGACAGCGGTATTCATCAACACTGCCCTCATCATCAGAGTCTGGCACAACAGCGACAGGTTTATCAGTCTTTTTCTGTTCATGTCTTGTACGATTATCTTTTTCAGGCACTTTTTCAAAAGGTAAGTGGTCACATGACATAAGCAAGTTTCTGTGAAGCACTCTAGAGCGCCCTCTGCCTCTCTCCGGTCTTACCTCATAGATCGGGAGGTCAGGCCCCATTTGTCTGACTACTGTGTGAACAGTGTCCTCCCAATAGTCTCTCAGTTTCCCTGGGCCTCCTCTAGGTGTCAGGTTTTTGACCAGAACTCTCTCGCCAGGTTGTAACACAGAACTCCTTACTTTTGTGTCGTAGTGTCTTTTGCCCTTTTCAGCAGCTTTCTTTGCATTCTCATTTGCTATAGAGTAGGCTTGTTCCATGCCCTTTCTCCATTTTTCAACATAGTCTCTGTGGTCACTAAAATCTGTTTCTGAGTACAGTCCAAAGAGCAAATCTACTGGTAGCCTGGGTGACCGTCCAAACAGTAGGTAAAATGGGGAGTAGCCAGTGACTTCACAACGTGTGCAATTATATGCATACATTAGCTTGTTGATAGATTCCTTCCAGTTTGACTTTTGTGTTTCGGTTAGCGTTCTAAGCATTTGCAACAATGTCCTGTTCATACGTTCAACTTGACCATTCCCCATTGGGTGATAGGGTGTTGTCCTAGAACCGGCCATGCCACAAAGTTTCTTGAGCTGACTGAATAGCTGATTTTCAAATTCACCTCCTTGGTCATGGTGAATGCGACAGGGGAAGCCAAACTTTAGGGCATAGTCATTGAATATCAGGTTTGCAGCAGTTTTGCCTGACTTTGAGGTGGTGGCATAGGCTTGGGCAAAACATGTGAAGTGGTCAGTTATCACTAGAATATATTCATAACCGCCTTTGCATTTTTCAAGATGGAGAAAGTCTATACACACAAGCTCAAAGGGCTGCGTAGTTACAATGTTTGTTAAAGGAGCTCTTGTTTCATGGCTGGGCTTTTTCTGCTTTACACAGGAACAAACGTTGGTCACATAATGCTCGATGTCTGCCTGCATGTGTGGCCAAAAGAAGCGTTCACGTATCAAAGACACTGTGCGATCAACACCTTGATGGCCCATATTATTGTGCAGCTCTTCAAGTACAGTCTTTTTGAACTGATCTGGCAGGACTAGCTGTTTCCGGGCAGAAGTGAGTCTGTACAAGATGCCATTGTTATCTAGTCTTAACTTGCCCCACTCTCTGAACAAACATTTTGTCTTAGGGTCAAATGTTCTTAGCTCTTTGGGCAGTGGTTTTGAATCTGTCTGTTTACACTGTAATACAGGGCTTATAACAGGATCAGACTTTTGCGCTTCATTAAGCTGTTCTTTTGGTATGGGTGTGAATGTTGCTTCTGCTGGCTCACCGTCTGCTGTGACTGACATTGCTGCAGCTGAGAGTGTCCATGCAGCAGGTGTGTCTTTCTGTACCTCAATGGCCTGGATAGCAGCTGCAATAGTGTCCGGTGGCACTTCCTCAGAGCAGTCTCTCATCAAGGTTTCGACATCAAGTGGCATTCTTGATAAAGCATCTGCATCACTGTTTTCCTTCCCTGGTTTGTACTTAATGGTGAAGTGAAAATCAGCGAGCTCAGCGACCCATCTTGATGTGGTGGCATTCAGTTTGGCTGTTGACAGAATGTACGTTAGCGGATTGTTATCGCTGTAGACAGTAAATGTTGGGGCATAGTACAAATAGTCTCTGAATTTGTCAGTGATAGCCCACTTCAATGCTAAAAATTCTAGTTTTCCTGCATGGAAGTGGTAGTTTTTTTCAGCCGCTGTTAGAGTACGGGAGCCATAAGCAATAACTCGCAGCTTACCATCTTGTCTCTGGTACAACACTGCGCCTAGCCCTTTGTGTGAGGCGTCTGTGTGTACGATGAACGGCTGTGTGAAATCTGGGAACCCCAGCACTGGTGGGTGGAGCAAACAGTCTATTAGTTCCTCAAGCGCACGTTGATGCTGGTCAGTCCACACGATTTGTTTTGAGGAGGGCACAACTTGACTGGCTCTCTTTGGTCTTGCCCGTGTCCCTTTTGTGGTGTCTGAGTTCTCTGTGGTTTTGTCAGCTTTTAACAGTTCATACAAACAACCTGCTTTTCTGGAGAAGTCTTTTATGTATTGTCTGTAGTAGGAGAGAAGGCCTAACATTTTTCTGAGCTGACCAACATTTTGTGGTTTTATACCTTTGAGTGCTTTGACTGCTTCAAAGTCTGCAGGATCCACTTTACTGCCTTCTGCAGACACTATTCTGCCCAAATAGCGCACCTCAGACTTAAACATGTCACACTTACTTGGCTTAAGCTTTATACCAAAGCCTCTCAATCTCTGGAGCACTTTTCTCACGTCCTCCACGTGATCTTAGAACGTTTTGCTGTAAACTAATGTGTCATCCAGATAGGGGATGCAGATGTTGTCGCGAAGCCCATCCAGGCACTCTTCCATACAGCGCTGAAATGCTGCAGGGGCATTCATAAGTCCAAAGGGGATGCGAATCCACTCATATAATCCCCAGGGGGTCACAAAAGCAGTGAGTGGACGACTTTCTTCTGACATGAACCCCTGGTGGTACGCTTCCCCCTGATCTAAAAGCGAAAACCAGCAGTTTCCACCCAAACTGTCCATAATATCCTGGACGCGTGGGATGGGCTGGCGATCAGGATGGGTTTTCCGATTCAGGTCTCTGTAGTCTATGCACAGTCTTAAAGTACCATCTTTTTTTCTAACACAAACAACTGGTGAGGAGTATGACGAGTCTGACTTCCTGACCCAGCCTTGTGCTATTAAATCATGCAGGTAACTTTTCATCTCTTGGTAGAGCGGCCGTGGCACAGACAGGTATGTTCGTTTGACTGGTTCGTTGTCTTTGAGTGATATGGTCATTTTCAGTTTTTCAATACAGCCTATATCATTGTCTGTTTTAGAGAAAGACTGGCATTCCTCTCTGAGCATCTGTTTTGCTAATACTCTCTGCTCTTCACCCAGGTGGCTAAGATCTACAGGTGGGTCCCACTCTTCACTAGCGCTACACTGGGCTTGTGTATTTGTCTGGTTAACAGTAGCTACAGATGTGGCTTTTTCAAACACCTGGGCAGGTAAAACAGCTGTAATAGTCTGAACCGAGCCAACTAATGTACGGCCTGGTATGACAATTTCATGGTCAGTTGGGTTAGAGACACCTAGTGTTATGACGGGTAAAGTACCCTTCTTAACTTTAACCAAAGTGTCAAAAAACTCAAGATTGTCTGGCCACTGGGGGTTTAAGTCTGGCTCAAATATCATGACCATGTCTTGTTTAAATGGTCCTGCTTCTATACGACCCTCAACATGCATGTGGCTTTTTTTTGGTACAGTAATACAGTCTTTCTTTGTCATCACTTTGTACTCGTCAACTGCATCTGCACTAACAGCCTGTATAAAAGCTTTCACCTTGTGTCTTTTGAGGCTGGGAAATGCTTTTCTCACTGTGCTGTACAGTTTAGCTTGGTCAGTCTTATTCACAATGTATTCAATTACATTGTAGCCTATAATAGGGCATGTGAGCTGAAAGCCTTTCATTACCAACATGGGGATGGTCAATTTCTCAGTTTGTTCAGTTCCGGAAACAAGTTGGAAGGTTGTCTCAACCCACCCAAGATATGGCATGTTGGTCCCATTTGCTGCGGTCAGGGTGAGTTCAGATGTGTCCATAATATCTGCTACATCTCTCAGCTCTGTGTGTGGCAGATAGTCCTTTTTCCACTTCTCATCGATGATTGATACCTGTGAGCCTGAGTCCCATAGAGCTTGAAGCCTGTGGCCGTCCAGAAAACACTCAACCAGACATTGCCTGCCCACCAGAGATGTGACTTTGTGAGGGGAATTTACATGAGCTGGCGACAGTGGTACCTGGACAGTCTCATTTTCTTTCTTAGTCTTTAAGCCAGTGCATTGTCTCTTATGTTGTCTCCAGTGTTGTTTCTGGCATGTTCTTGAACAATAAAGTGCGTTTTTACATGCTGAACACTGTCTCATGCCTGACTTTTCTTGTTTACAGTTGGAGCAATGTTGGGACTTGTGGATGATGGGCATGGTTAACACTCGTCCCTCGGTGGTAACTGTTAGGTATTTTAGTACCATGGTAGCATTTACTGGATATTGTTTTATAGTGACATTATGCAGGAAAACTCTGTCATTCAATAAGGCCCCTTTGTTTTAGTTATTTTTCTCTTTGACCCAAGAATTGATGTGTGAGAATCACAGGCTGGTACAAGGTTGAAATACCACAGAGATCACTCCCTCAGCTACATTAGTTTCTTAATCTTTTAGACGCCTGTTGAAGGCCAAATGGTTTGTTTCAGATTTCACTAATGTAAGAACTCTTTGTTTTGTGCCTTGAAAATATGTCGCTGAGATAATCACAATTGTAGCTGAACTAATAAACTACACAAAGGATGCTTCTTCACCCAAGGGCAGGAAGACGCTGCCTTATCTTGGTCTGTACTGGTTTAAACTGATAATCTGCTGTCTCATGAATTTGTCCCTCTATATAAACTGTTGTACTTGTGAATAAAGTTGAGTCAATTTGGGAAGACAACCTGAAGCAGTCTCTGTTTTCTTGTTCTCCCAAGCTGCTCCCGAGCTCGTACTAACACGCTGAATGGCATGCTTGAATATTACTTGAGAATATATTTGACTGTGTTACAGACTAAGGTACATTCTCTGCTGATAGACGTCCACGCCTCGGAGGAAGTCAATCCACGGATTAGGCCCTGGAAACCGTTTCCTTCAGTAACCATTGCTGGTTTAAATGTTTCTCTTTATATGGTCTCATACCTCTGCTTCTACATCCAGCCTGAAAGTGTTCTCTACTCCCACAGAGGTAGCAGTGGGTGCAGCGCTCGTTGACTCCATTCTGCTGGCAGATGTGGCACCTCCTCTCACGGCGGGCTGGACTACCTGTGTAGTGCTGTACAGGATACTGAGGGGGTGGTGGCCTTTGACGGGGGCCCTGGAAGCTATAATACTGCTGGTCCCTATCATACTGCATAACTGGTGGTGGGGCATATGACTGAGGACCAGCCACCGGCTGCTGTAGAGTCTCTTTAATCTGAGCTATCTCTGCACTGAGACCTTTCAGGGAGGCTACACCTGTCTTAAGCTCCGCTAACTCAGTTAAAAGCTCGGGTGGTATCTTAGCTTTAACTTCTTTCACAGGGTTCTTAGCTGGTGACACATCATCTGACTGCACTGCACTCACACTTGTAGCAGTCTGTGATGCTAAACATCTCTTCTTGTTTGTCCTTTCTGCCTCATTGGCACAAGCCATATTTAACCTCTCTAACAGGAGTTCATCAGGTGTCTTAGAGTCTAACAGGAGTGGCTGCATATCTATCCTGACACTGTCACTCTGGAAGCCTGTGAGTATGGTGTGCAAACACATACGCTGAACTAAAGCTGGGTCGTATTTGAGTCCTGACTCAGATTCTTGGGAAGCAAATAAGACTTTCTGCTTTAGATCTAAAACTCTCATCAGGAAGCTTTGAGCAGTCTCTTTTGGGGTCTGTACCTCAGAGGCAAGTTGTTTATACAGTTCGGTGGCGCTCTTCTCCTGGAAATGGGAGCGCAGTATGCGGCGTAGAGTCGGAAGGGTGAGTTGAGCTTTTCCCTCCAAATAGCTGCGTAGTTGTAGACCTGGCAAGATAGCTCTGATGACAGCATCTACAATGTCAAGCTCTGAGTAACCTCTGCTCAGTCCATTTTCGATCTGGTGAGCAAGACTGGAAAATGTCAGTTTGTCTTTTTGACCTGGTTCGCCAATCTGGCCTGATATTTTGAAATCTTTCTGCCAGTAAGGGCTTGGTCGTTGGGGGGTACTTGACACAGATGAGTTAGGGACAAAGCGATTACCTTGGGAGTGAGAAATAATTGCTGTGTTAACTGCATTAGCTGTCTCTGTTACCAGTGAGGTTGCAGTATTTGGTTGCTCTCTGTGTCCTGAATCACCCTCTTCATTTGCATTTGGTTCAGTCTCAACAATTGTCTCTTTCATTATTTCAGCAATCTTATCATTAAGCAACAACAGTTCTGACATTCCTTCATCCTCAAGTACTGTTATACCTTCTCTCTCAATGTGTATTTGGATGTGTGTTAGCAGTGACAGTCGTGTTTTTCTGCTAACATCTATTTTCTCTGCAATGCCAAGGAACTCGCAGATTGACACTAGTTGGTCTTTGGACAGAGTGTGCATTTCACGCACAACCTCTTCTCGCAGCTCTTCCACCGAAGACATTGTGGCAGTAGGCTGGAAGAATTTTGCATGTACGGGTGACGCTGAGCTGAGTCGCTTTTGCAGCCCCTGATGATCTCTGGCTGGCCTCAGGAAACATGCGCTAAAACACAGCTACCAGTTCGCCTCGACAGCAACACTTTCCTCACTGCAGTCTGCCTGGGTTGTAGTGGGGGGATTTAGCTGGCTTGGACTACGATGTGCAGATTGTGGACACCGGACATCTAAGCAGCTATCCCAGCGGTGCCTCCAAATGTTACACCCCTGAAAACAGGGGGAAAAGAATCACGAGAGTGATTATGACTCGCGTCTCTCATGCAGTAGTTTATTGCAGTGAAAATGAGCAGAAACGTTTCACATTCTGTACTGCTAAATAGGGCTGCCACAAACGATTATTTTGATAGTCGACTAGTCACCAATTATTTATGCGATTAGTCGACTAATCAGATCATCATCCATTGGACGTAAAACTACAGCTTATTGCACCAGCAGCATCTGCTCTTATATAACTATCATTAGCTTACAGCTTTAAGCTTTTAAGGTGCTAACTAAAAATAAAGACAAGATGATAGTTTATTCAATTTTAATGAAATTTGCAGATTGTTTCGGTGAAGTTTAATAAACTCCTTGCTATCTAAAATATAACAGGACACTGGAGTATATTCTGGAGCATCTCACACTTCTGATAATCAGCTGTCTGCTTGACGTTTATTCAGCTGTGTAAAAACTATAACTTTAATCTCAGCCAAACCGATTTACTCAGGAACAAATAAAATACAAAAAAAAAAAAAAAGCCAAACAACAACATTTTTAATTTATCTAAGTGACTCATATATATTTAACCTGAGTAGCGAAAGACGGCGGTGGGTTTGAAAACGATTTGCGGGGAGTCCGGTGTTCTCACCGCGCTAGTGACCTAGCCCCCGGCTAGCTATCGAGCTAGTGGGTAACAGACGTCTCCGAAAACGTCGGAGCGCTTTTGAAAATATGCGGTGTCCTGATAAACTGAGCCGATATTTGAGGTTTACACAGCTACATTCTCGGCTGAAAATATGTTAAACGTTTATTTTGTGACCCAGAAAGAATAATAAGAGTAATATTAAAACTAACTAGCTGCCGCCATTGTTGGAAACTGCGCTGGGCCGCGCTATGAATTCTGGGACACAGCTGCTTCTTCTTCTTCTTCTTCGGGGTTTAACGGTAGCTGGCATCCTTGTACATGCAGTGCTGCCATCTTCTGTTTCAGTCCGTTATTACACTCTTAAATCCTGCCACTTATTCCTGCGTCTTTTGGGATCTTACAAAGCTTCAAACGACGCGTCAACTATTAAATCAGTCGTCGACGATTTTGATAGTCGACGTAATCGTGACTAGTCGACAAATCGTGGCAGCCCTACTGCTAAATGTCACATGGTGGAAGAAAAACACTAAATAATAAACCGAAATACTAAAGTGCTTACTATACATATACTTGAGCAGGTTTCCTGACAAAATGGCTGACAATCGCGGTGTTTTTAGCTCCTGCCGTTATCTTAATGGCCATTACACAGTACAAAACACAGCTCAAAACCGCCACGTATATGTGCACAAAACTGCAATGTAATGCTTTTAACGCTTACAAAACAATGAAGGATTACCTCTTAAATATCTTAACAGTGTACACATTGGAAATATATCAACTTTTAAACACTTTTACCTGAAAACAGGGGGAAAAGAATCACGAGAGTGATTATGACTTGCGTCTCTCATGCAGTAGTTTATTGCAGTGAGGAGAACGCGCGAAAGCCCCCTAGTGGAGAATAGAGACACTACTAATCGATCCCAGAAAAGGCTCACTAGCCGATCACTGATGTATAGATTGCAGTTCTCTTAAGTAACATGAAAGCCATTAATATAACATGAAAAATAATAAACTCTTAACCATTTTCTTACCATATTTACATTATTTTCGTCCTTATATCAACTGATATGAATTAGTATTAACTGAACAGTTTTATATGCAATAGTCATTCAACCTGTCACACTGCTTGATTTGAAATGAACAGTTTTCCATGATAAAACGGCAAACTTCACAGCATTAAAAAGCATATTTACAGCCTGGTATAAAAATGCTTCTTGGCTCCATGGACAGCTTCCGCCTTCGGAACAACTGTGTGGTGGGTGGACTTTTGGAGAAGTTAGGAGTCTGGTTGTCTGGTCGGCTTCACCTCTGCTAATTGAAGGCACTTTAACTGGACCTCCCAACTGTGCTTTTGGTTTTTGTGCATTTATCTGATAAATTATGTGGCTATGAGTTAGAGACCATCAAGGAAATTCATCCTCCAGTCTTTGTATGCATTTTTATACACAAACCCAGCTAGCATTAGCAGAGTACTCCATCCTCCCACAAAAACAACTGTGTAAAAGGCGTGTGCTGCCCCTGACTTTTTATATTTTGTTTCTGAGGTCCAGACCTTCTTGTACTTTTTAAAATGGTCTGAAAAATGATGCTCTTTCTAGTTTTTATGTGGATATTTAAGGCTTTGTTAAAGAATAAAGTTGGTCAATGTTGTGCTCTGTTTTTGCCTTATATACTGTATGTTCATGTATGCTTGCATGTGTTGTTTCAATAAATTACTGCACCTACTCTTTCCCAATTTTCCTAGAAAAATATAAAGAAGAGGTTGTTGGAGATTTTTGCATGATGATCTGGTAATATTCTTGAGGCTCAGTGCAAGAATGATCTGATCCAAATGTAATGAGGTTAAAAAATTCCAGCCTGCCAAAAATTACACATATTTTCATATATCCAGCTGGGTGATAGCTGGCATGGCAGTGTGCTTTGAATTCAGCATAACCCAAGGTACCTGATGCTTGACGATCTAACATGTGCACAACGAGGATATGGCCACGAGTGTGTGTACACTGGCCACCATTAAAGTCCCCTGGTTAATATTTTGTTAAGTCCTCTTCGTGCTGTCACACAGCTCTGACCAATAAGGAGATCTGAGACTTTTGGAGGTGTCCTGTGGTTTTGACAGGAGATCCTTTGGGTTCTGTGGGTTTGTGAGATGTGGTTGTTTGAACTCCAACCCCACGAGTGCCTCGGGCTGTTTGTTTTCTTTATCAAGCTGTTCCTGTTTTGCATTGTGTGGTTGCACATCGTCATGCCAGCAGGGGCAGCTGTTGGTGAAAACCTCGGCAAACAAAGGTGTGCTTGCTTGAAATCAAAGCACCATATAGATCAATGCCAGGACTCAATGAATTTAACAGGATGATCAATCAGTCGTTTCGTAGGCTGATTGGTTGTATGGAGAGCTGAAATAAACAGGACACACTGCTGACAAACACATTTGTGAGAAATAATTTTATATAGCGGTTCCTGCACAAAACAGAATTCGTAATCTACAACAGCCTGCTTCACAACGGGATGCACAGCTCCTTTTGATAATACTGGCGCACTGTGGAGAGCCACAGTCAGTGAATCCACACTTCAGGCAGATAAAACAAGTTGCAGCACATTTCAAATGTGCAACGTGATATCCCAAAATAGCCGGTGCTCGTCCCTGCAGTCACTCAGCACACATGACAGTGAAACTTTGCTATAAGGTCTCTTTAGCGTCTATATTTGACTTTAGTTCCACCGAACAGGGAAACTATGCACGGAGCACTTAGACGTAACACTATTCAGCCTGTTGCAGTTTGTCAGTGTCTATTGTGACTTCTGTCTGGTCAGATATTGGATGCACTAAAGGTCATCAGTGAGAATCACAGCAGTTTAAGCAACTTAATGTAGCTGTAGATGTATATTGATACAATGTATTGATAGTATATTGATAACCATGTTTGTAGCACCTGTAACCCTGTTTATAGACAGCAAATTCGTTGATTGAATCACACAACAAACACCTTGCAAACTGATCACAATCAGAGGAGAGAGGCAGGCAGCAGCTAACATTTCCTGTGTGGAATGAAAAATCTGACAGTAATCTGATCACAGATCACTTGTTGGTATTGCAGTAGAAGTACTGCATAATTCACATACACTAAGGCGAAGTGCTTAAATGGACCAACAGAATATTTCTTCAGCTTCTGCAGTGTTATTATTGACATTGCATACCTCATTCTGACTATATATGAGTGTGTCGAGATGTGGGCTCACAGACAGTTACAGGATGTAGAACTAGAACAAACTAATGAAGCTGATAGAAACCAGATAAAAACAAAATGTTAATCAAAGAGAAAAAACCTCCAAAACAGACAAAAACGTCAGGAGGACTGATTGGGAACAGGTGGAACCACAATGGAAACGAGGGACAAAGACAGGGAGCAAACACACAATATGACGCACGAAAAAACAAACAAACCTGTCAAAATAAGTCATCAACACAACCGTATAAATAACTCAAGCAATCATAAAGACAGAGACGGGAGGAAGCAAGTGAGTCAGAAACGTCTTTACTGTCATCCAAGTTATCCTGGCTGGAATAAGCTGAGGTGATATTTGTTGGTGGCTAACCATAATAGCAGCTCAGTGTCCTTCATTAGTCGTACTGTGAGAGCAGAGGAAGGGCTAATTTGATGCAATGTCCTATTTGCCAAATGGTTAGAAGGGAAAGGAAAGTGGATCTCAAATTATAACCATCTACTCAAAAACTATTTCTAGATACAAAGCAGTGTAATTGTGTGACAATGTGCGTAAAATCCAGTGAGCAACAATGGGGCTTTTAACATTTCAGTTTTAACTGTGATTTAGTGCCAATGAAATGCAATTATTGTACCCCAATTATGTCTGCGTAACAGCAAACAGAGAAGGACAGAGTTGCTGCCGATGCTACGATTGGTAACCCACCAATTTGTGGTGTTGAGCATGTGTGAATATGGAAACTGGTTCACAGAGATTTTGGGAGGTGGACCATAACCACCATGCACACCATTTACATGCTTCTCCTCTTTTATCTGGTAAAGAGCTTTGCTTAATGGTAATTGCTGCTGGTCAGTGCTTGCAATTGCTAATTAACATTAATGTGATCAGTAGAAAAATAAACTGCTCTGCAGACATTTATGTGATCGTTTGCAGTCACAGCAAACTCACACACGTCTGTGTCTGGCTTTTCTTTCCCGTCACTTTGAGACATTGTAAAAAATCTCAAAATTAAATTCAGTTTGAGTCGGAAGTCGTCTGTGTGGCTCAAACACAAATACAAGCCGGGTAAGATTTAACATCTACATATTTGCAGTGTGTCGAATCCCCAGATGGATTCTACTCTAGTAACAGGGCGAGGAATCAAAAGGTGAGCAGCACAACCCTAAAATATTCACTTCTCACTCTTAAAAAGTGAATTGCAAATTAAAGTGTGCACTATAACATCAGCCAGTGATATGTCATTGTATCTGCTGCCATCTTTCTTTCCAGAACTGAGCACAACTGGAGGAGAAGCTGGAGTGCTAAGAAGCTAATGCTGGCAAACACAAGCGTTGATTCGTCTCTGTTGTGGACAAAGACAGCTGGAGACAGCTGAGCCGTCACTCCTCTTACACTTCTTTGAAGTCTGCCAGCTGGACAAATGTGTAGCTGGTCCATTTTAAGTTCTCTGCACGGTCAAAACAATTTACTGACCTTTGTGCGCACTATCGGATGATCGAATTTTCTTTCTTTAACTGTAGTGGACTCACAGATGAATGCAGCATTATGAAGGCATTAAGTAGCTCGACTTTATGGGTATGTCAGACAGACACCTGCTAATTTACTCCTACATTGATAACATTATTAAAAAACATATGTAGTAACATTCAAATAAAATACTAATAAAAAATAAAAAAGCTTTGCTCCAGTGGTTATTATTATGAACCAAACATGGCTGGGAGCTTTGGGCGGAGCTTTATGCTTTAAATGAGGAAGTTAAAACCCAAAATAAAAATATTGCTACTTCCTCCAAAATGTTTCCAATATGGACAATTTGACAGAGAGAACTTTAATGATACTGCTTGCTGTGTGGTACAGACCAGAGGAGGTTTTGTTAACTTTAATAAAATCTGGCTGTTATGTTATTTATAGCAAGATTGTTCCTGTGCAACCCAGTTCTCCACCTCAGCTACTGTGACTTGTTAAACATGGCTTCTGCTAGGTGTCAGTACCAGCTGTGTCACATGACCCACTGTCAGCAGGTATGTTCACAGTTTGGTTCTGAGGCAGCTGATGAATTGTTTCCATTCCAGCTCGAAGACGTCATGGGGTTTTGATGCTGTGTTGAGTTAATTGGCTGATTATTCCCATATCACTGGTAATTAGTATTCCAGCATAATGTAATTGATCCAGTGTGGGAGTTTTCTGAGCAGGATGTGTGTGATTTGCTGTGAGCTTTTGATTTCAGGTCTTTTAACCCCCTACAGCTTATCTCCCAGGAGAGAAACATGACTGATGCTTCCTCTGTTTTAATTACTCCATTAGAAGCCAGCAGTGAGGGGCGGACGTCTCCTTCAGATTCTTCTTGAGGACAAATAGCGCTCATTCTATTACGACGTGTGTAATTCATTTACACACACTTTACATTGTGATGGTATGAGATTGCTCTCCATCGAAGACACAGTGTGCCTGTTCAGTATCAATAACATCCAGGTAGGAGTTGAGGAGATAGTATTACACTGGTGCCAAAAGCTTTCTGCCTCAGTCTTATTAAACTGCATGCATGGACCTTTGCTTTTTACCGCAGATAATGACGCCACTGTGATCAACTCTTAATACAGATATTACTGTGGGATGTGAGTCTAACTGCAACTCATACTGTATGAGTAACTGTACATACAGGAGAAGAGCATAGCCACTGTGATGTCATCGATTGGTTGTGGACTAAGAAACTGTTCATTAGAAACAGATTAATAAAAAACACAAAAACTGAAGCAGGCAGACTTTTTGGATGAGGTGTGTTCAGTGTTGGGGAGTAACGCTGCTGCTGATACAACCAAATTTCCCCTGGTGGGACAATTAAAGGATTATTCTCTTCTTTTCTAATGGAGTACATGTGCCGCCGTTACGTATTTGAAATGCAAAATATGAGAAACTGTTCTCTGTTACAGTTACCATTTAAAAAGGTGGTATTTAGAATACAGTTACTTTGTTGAAATAAAGGGATTACACGGCGGTCTTTTCCTGTTTCATATGTTCGGCTCTGCTCTCTCTGTTTCTGGTAATTCCTCGCCGCTGGAAACCCAAACAAAAGAGGCTCAAATGCCTGAGTCTCAATCTCGCGGCCCATGTCACCTCTACTTGCAGCCGCATAATGATGAGAAGAATTATTTTAAAAATTTACTGTTCAAAAAAAGGTTTAGTATGAAGGCAACAGGCTGAGTGTTACAGGCATCGCCTTAAAGCATGTAGCCTGATGGGCAGTGTAGTCCGTGCTGCTTATGTGTCTGTGAGCGGGGAGGGAGAGAAAGGAAAAGTACGAGCTGTCACGGAGCAGAAACGGGAGCTGGAAGCATGTAAATATAATAATAACCACTGCAGCCAAACAGAGGGCCCAGCTGTAAGTAAGCTATTAAGACTCGACTGTACACCGTGTTTGTGTTTTCCTCCAAAAACAATAAGTCCCCGTTGCAGCAGCCTTTCAACGCCTCTCTCTGTCTCTGCTAGCAAAGTTGACCCAGACAACAAAGTAAAGCTAGTTTTCAGCTACGAGCCCGACACGAACCCGACGTATTAGCCAGAGGTCCCTTTACTACGGTTCGGAGCCGCGGACCTGTTTTATATACGCGAGGAATAGTTTTCTACACCAGATCGCTGCAAAAAGTGCAGCCTTACCTAATGTCCACCTACTGTTACTCATTTATGTTAAGATTTAAACATCTAGCTGGTGTTGGTGTGGAGAGTAACCTTCAGTAATAGTAATAAATCACACAGCAATAGGACATTCATGTAGTTGTAATTGTAAAAAAGCATGACGCAGTGGAATCCCGACTTTAATACGAAATTAATTCGTTCCTGAGGGTCTTTCGTAAGTCGAAGCACCCATCGCGCCTTTTGAGTGAACGATAGGCTACAGGCTAATTGCTAACTGCAACAACAACACGTTGTTCAAGTGGAACAGCGAAGCTCAAGTACGAAAGCCAAGGGGGTTGTCACATGATTCGGAAGGCATTGTGGGCTCAGCCAATAAGAGCTAGCGGATTTCATTACGCGGGCATTTTGCCGTAACACGGGCAGAAATATTGCCGTTAAGTGCCTTCATAACTTGAATTTTTCGTTAAATGGGGTCTTCGTAAGTCGGGGTTCCACTGTATATATATTATGTAATCCAAAGTATTCAGAATACGTTACTCTCATTGAGTAACGTAACGGAATAAGTTACAAAATACATTTTGGGGCATGTAATCTGTAGTGGAATACATTTTAAAAGTAACCTGGGTGTACCATGCAGAAATTTAAATTTCTGTCCATTTTGACATGCTCAAACTTCGTTGAATGGCATCACTGGAAGAAGCTGAATTCTGGTCATTATCTCCAGCACTGAAATGTAATGGTAGAGTTGGTAAGTGCCCATGTGTTTGGTTTCAGAACCATTATTCATGATTTGCTAAGCAAATTTTACACGATTGTCAAAAACAGGTCAAACTGGGCTGCAATCAGTGGCAGGTAAATGTTGCTCAGCTGCCACTGACGCTGGAATTAAAACAGACCTTCAATCAGCTTTGCTACTATGGAACAAATGTTTTGCCTTCACCTCCTTTCATATTTATTCCAGACTTTTCCAAACATGGTGCATATTATCAGTCGTATCACTTTTCCATGTTTGCCTACCAAAGCCCTGCAGGAAGAATCAAATAATCCTATAACTTGTGAAATCCCCATCGAACTGCAAACATATTGATGTGTCTCTGGACACAGACCTGGATGATGAATAAAACTGATTTTAGGGCAGGTTTGCCTCGAGCTAAAGAAAAATAACAAATATGGCTCAATGCAAATACTCTAGTCAAACAGAGCAAACGCTGGAAACATGATGCCATGTTAGATGAATAAAGAGATCATGTTCTCTGGTTAAAACACCATACGCTACTTTCAGAACTATAGTTCTGTAAAACGATAAATAAAAAATAAATGATTGCTTTGTGTAATGAATGTAGAAACTCCACTAGATGCACCTGAAGGACTAAATGTGTGTATTGTCATAGTCCTTTTTGTTGTATTCTGTAAGTCTCCTGGTTTCCTGCTCTTCGGCCAGCTCATGTTGCTCATCAGCCTCATCAATAACCAGCACTTAAGGACCAGCTCCAGCACCCAGTCTCTGTCTGCATCTCCAGAGTGGTCATAAAGCTCCTTTATGACTCTCCTATGTCCCTGTAAACTCTCCAGCCTAATGTCCTTGTTTTCCTGCTTTCCAGTGCAGTTCACCTCTGATCCACTTACCTGTCTCTGCTGAACTGGTCTGTTCCACTTGGACTCCTTTACTGGAATACTCACTGACCTCAGCTGGTGCCACAGAGCAAACCAGTGGCTGGTGTCCTTGCTAGTCTCAAAACATTTGTTGGAACATCTCTGTAGGTCAGTCCAGATGATCTTAACTGACTCATCTTTGACTAACCTACCTCCCCTGCCTCTTCTCTCTCCCAGTAACCTGATCAGTCTCCGTGTTGCCATGGTCTCCTGTGGAAGTTTCCCTCAAAGTCAACAAGTCTGTGAAACTCTGCCGTGGCCTTAGAGTCCATTATCACCACATCAGCCTTTGACATGTATATAGAAAAAGTAGTTTTATAGTCTTAATGAGATACATTCATTTACTTTCATGAACCTTTATAAAAAGCCTTTACTGTGGAGGTGTCTCAGTGTCACACTTGATATTCTGTAGGAGGTCAAACATCACTGTGTGGAACATCACATCAGTGTTGTTTCTTTCCTGTATCACACCAACAGCACGCAGTCATCTGACCTGAATGTGTTGTGAATGAAACCTGCAGTGCCCAAAGGCAGCTTTAGACTTTATTGCCACTGAACTATTGACCCGGCTGTTCGAGCTTTCCCCCCCATTTCCTTATTAACATTAACATTCCTGTTTAAGTCTCACCAATAAACTCAAGGACACAACACCTGAACTAACTAAAGGATGCAACCTTCCCCTCTCCATCTGAAGGAGCTGTAGGAAGAAAACAGATCAATGTGCTTGCTAACCTCCATTACTTTAACTGCAAAAAGACAGCAACTTCTCCGACCTGTGCCATGCTTTCCACCCAGGGTGTATTTTTGTTGTCTTCCATACATTTGACCTTCTGACTCTGTGGATGTTTTATTTCTCAAAGCTGTTTCTCTGTTAACTCAAAGCAAGAGTTAGCAAAGAATTTCTGAATAGGGCAAACCATAAACTGTGCATATAAAAGATGATCAACCAGCATGCTGATAACTGCTGGTAACTGCTGCATTTTGGCCCCACGTCTTGAAGCTTTAACATTTGTAAGTTGGCAGCTGCCATGTCAGGATTTTTGGATCCAAAAGAGAGAATAAGTAAAAGCCTAATAAAATAATAGATTTTTACTCTAGTGACACCTGAAGGACACACTGCTCCTTATAGCAAACCACATTATTTACTGGATATCCCCCCAAAATGGTGCAAAGGGAACAAACCCTGCAAATACAAAATCGAACAAAGCTCCCAGATTGAAGGACCTGAAGCTTAAATTCTTTCTAATGGCCAGTAGAGGGCGCATCGTCTGGTAGCAAAAGCAAAAACCTCATCCTCGAAACAGTGATATAGCACGGTATGCATTAAGACATTACTAACTTGTGATTGGTAAGTCTTTGCCACATGATTAGAAACCTGGACTCAAAAATCTGACTTTGCAAACAAATAGTTGAGATCCTGCTGTCAGTCTTCTACAGGCTACTGTGGCTACAATGTAGCTGCCATGGCCAGTGTGTGAATGTGTGAATGACTGAATGTAGTGTAAAGTGCTCTGGGGTCCTTAGGGACTGAGTAAAGCGCTATACAAATGCAGGCCATTTTACAGTCTATGGGTTACAGCTGTTTAACAGTTTCTTACATAACCAACATGGACCAATATGAAGTTTTACTGTGTGTTTGTTACTGCGGCTAAACTTTGGGACTGTTGTCCTGATAAAATTAGATACTGATGGTTGATCTTTTCATGATGTTGAATTAAAATCTGAGTTTACTGATTATTTATTGATTTAACATCTTCTACTTGAAGTTGTATCACTGGCAGGTGTTACACAAGCTTTAGCTTCAGCCCACATTTCTTTAAGATTCTCATTTGATTTCTTGTGATGAATAAAGATAAACTACCACACAGTGACCGTTGCAGGTGAAGAGTGTGCAGCTTCTCACGTGCCCTTTATGAGCCTGGGTGCTTCATATAGCTGTACTTTGATCACAGGCTCAATGCTCAAAATGAATGGAAAGCATGAAAGTCAGTGATTACTTTCTCTTAAACGTGTTTTACAGGTTTGGAATACCTCATACTCTCATCTGTTAGATAAGATTATCATCAGGGAAATCATACGAATTTCTGCAGTACGTGTGTGGAAATTCTGCATAACTTCAAGTCACAGAGATTGTTTCAGAAATGGCGGCTTTGGTCTGCGTGGTTCTTTTATTTTGAAGTTGGCCAGATCCACTTTCCCTTTCCTGTGCCTGACATATTAGGTGCTCTGTACAGCTTGAAATGGCATCACAAAAACACAGGCCTGGCTCTGTTTTACCTCCAGTGGAAACTGTGGAGCCAGAATGAAGTAACAACGGACTCGTGTTGTTCCTTACATATGCTAATGTGGATTACTCAGTTAAAACAAGGCTATTTGACAACACTAGTAGTATGTACGGCAAGCTCCTTTGAACACTAGTAGTAGTTTAAACTTGGCTAGTTACGTGTTAACTTTCAACAAGGCACATCTATTAAATGCAAACTATTCCAGGTGACGTCCCCATTCATTTTTATGGTATGTACTTACCTTTGTCCTGACTTTTTGATATGTTTTATATTGAACATGTATTTGAGCTCCTGAAGTTTGTGTAAAACCCTGGAAATGCAACTATATCAAATCACTGGTCTGAATCTGACTTCACTGTTTAAGCGGAAGGACGCAGATGATGGAAGGATTGATTTAATAGAGTTTTTACTATGGCACACACATTTTATGAAGCTGTGTATCCTGTTAAACTGTCATAGAAAACACATCATCACTTTGACAAATACAAGCAGCCAGCAGTGCACGTAATTAGTCCAGAGGCAGAATCGTATCTTGTTTCTGCTGGAGCAGCCAACACTATCTGTTTTATTTCATTTGCTTTTGTTTAATGTAATTTTGTGATTTTTTTCCGTATCTTATTCTATTTGGATTCTTTTTATACATTTAAATTGTTCCCATTGTTCTGTTTCCTTTTCTCCTCAGACATCAGCCCACACAATGCCAGATGTTCCTGTAATCTGCTTTATCTGACGGCCGTGGAGCTGCACGCTGTGGAACACGGCAGCTGAAACACGCTTCTTATTCTGGTACATTTTCTTTATAGTGTCACCCAGAACTTTTTCTGTGCACAGCACCTGCAAAGTATTTCTTGCAAACAATTTGCAGATACTCCTGAAGTCAGACTTAGTAACCTAAATTTAATTTAGTTGGCTGTCCAGAGGTAACATTAAAGCAATTTACAGGACTCTTACACCCAATTTCTAAACGTCTGAGTAAAATATGGCAGGGCCATGCTTTCTCCCAGTACCTGTGTATAGTAATGGCGTCTGTACGTGACAGTTCATTTGTGTTAATGGAGAGAAAATGAGAGCACCTGTATAAATACCTACATTTTGCACTTGTATGAATGCTCTGGCAGGGCAATCTCAGTGGCAGTGGATATGACAGCCGGCTATTTGGATCCTGCCTCTCCTGCTTTTCTTCTGTCAGCCTCCGACATCTCCAAGCTCCTCAAAAAGCCCCGAGCCTCTTCTGCAGGAGCTGAACCTGGAAACAGTCTCTGCCCTTCACGCTCCACTAGTTAACGCCTGACATTTCTGTGGTGAAAAAGCTTTTCGGGAGCATTGATCTGAGGGAAAGGCTTGGTGGTTGAGAAAAGAGGAAAATCAATGAGCTCTACAGAGATGAGGGGCAGGTACATATGTATGCCAGAGCTTCCCCACAACAAAAGGCCAGTGTAGGAAAAGAGAGCTCAGTGACTCCCAATCAGCTGAAAATCGCACACTGCAGGCTGCGTCAGCAGCTCCCACTGAGAGTAAATTGTCTGTGCTGCTATTTCTGTGGGATATCTGCACTGTTAGTCAGGTGCACCGTCTCGTCCTGCATCTCTGTATCGCACACACATGCTTACATACTGACAGATAAGACGCATTTCTTCACTTGAGGCAGTTCCTTTCATCTGCAGTGGTTAATTAATCTAATTTAAAAGGAGTGCTGAGAAGGATGTAGGCACATTTTCTCTAGTTTGGTTCTTTAAATATGAGCTCTGTCCTCAGTAACGCTCAGGTTATTAACTGATAAGTGAGCTGGTTCTCGGTTCAGCTTCTGATTTTCTGATTTCAGCTACATCATGTGGATTATTCTGCTCTCTTGTTAACCTTCTAATTCCTTATTCCACAGCTCTCATTAAACCGTTTTGTTTTGTTCATGCAGCAACATTGAATCACAGCAGCTTTGTCATTTTCAGCCTTTAATTTTTACACAGAAGCTTTAGTTCTTATGGTGGTCTTGGAATAATAAGAGCATAATCAGTTTCTGATGCTTGAATTTACTATTTCCCTACAAATTAAATCGAAGCCAAAGTATTTTTTCTTTTATTCCAAATATGATGTGACCCCTCGTCACAGAGATAGTTTTGATATATCGAGAAAATACTGAGAGGTTTTGGACCAGTTTCATGTTCAGTTTCGGAGGTAAATATCAAGCTGTTGCTAATGTTGGAAACAAGAACAAACAAAGTTAGTTGATCATTATTGTTATTTAAATTTCTGTTCTCATGCAGGGAGATTTTAGACAACTTTGATCCTTAGAACATTAATTTTTTTTACTCCACATTTATTGTTGAATCTTTATACAAATTTCAGCATATTTAATGACACAATAACTCAGAAAACTTGAAATATCACAGATGACGCTGTGGTTGTTTCTGCCGCCTTATCAATATTTGATGTGTTCTTAATTTCAGTTTGAAAAACCCATCATAGCTGAAGCCAGACTGAGGCTTGAATACTTTATTGAACTGAATTCATCATCAGTAAATCACTGATTTAAATATGTATTCCTTTACTACAAACATTTATACACCTCAAAGTTATACCTGCAAACACAGAAAACTTGTGAAACAAAGATGTTCTGTGTTTTCTTTGCTTGGGAAATCAAAGTGTTTCTCATACTGCGCTGGCGGTTTTCTCAGGTTCACACCAAACTGGAAACAAAATGCTGTCAGAGTATTGTTTCTTACAGGCGTACAGGGTGAGGTGAAAGTGTTGTACAGGCGCTACAGTCCAGTAGTCTGTGAAAGACTTGAATGAAATCCCTGCAGCACTTGAGAAAAGAGTTGGTCTGTTTCTTTTCTGCAGAGTCCAGTGTGTTCTGGGGGATTTTCTTACTTTCACAGTTGTAGGAGGATTTGCACTGCTACAGTATGATGTCATATTTTTATAAGAATTATTATAAAGTGTCTCCAAAAGTTGATTCTGTTCATCTGGACGCAGCGTTTTGTGGGAGAAACGTTTCGTCATCATCAGGTGACGTCTTCAGTCTCAGCTGACTGCAGGTTTCAATCTTATAAACAGGACATTTGCACAGAGTAGCATAGTGTACGCTGTGCCGGGAGGACTGCCAGGATTTATACATCGGGGAAGCCAAACAACCTCTGGCTAAGCAGATGGTACAACACAGCAGAGCCACCTCGTCAGGCCAGGACTCTGCAGTCTGTTTACACCTACAGGCCAGTGGACACTCTTTCAATGATGAGGATGTAACATCCTGGACAGGGAGGAACGCTGGTTTGAGGGCGGAGTCAAGGAGGCCATTTACGTGAAAAGGGAAAGAGCATCTCTGAATCGAGGAGGGGGCCTAAGGGTACGTCTGTCACCATCTTACATGCTGTGATTGCAGCCATTCCCCAACTCTCTCTGAATGGGACTCATGGTTATTGATCAGTGGTTGTTGATCAATGGTCATGAGAATTTGCATAATTAAGATTAAGGAACTGCCCTCCCAGCCCATTGTTGCTTCACTGGGCTGGTTTCAGTCATTGTGCAAATGTCCTGTTGATAAGACTGAAACCTGCAAGCATTATGAGATTTTTCATTACCCCTGCTCAACAAAGATATCGAGGAATTGGTGATAAATGTTGGAGATGTGGGGGAGACGGAGCTAGCCAGTATTGCTCTCTAATCCATGATCATTTACAAAATGTTTTTTCATTTGTTTTTCCTTCATCTTTTGAGACCATGTTTTTGTGCAATGTACCAGCGGATAAACTGAATTCCAACGACAGAAGACTCCTGTATGTCCTTCTGGCCGCAAGTAAAAAGCCTCTTATGAGAAGATGGCTTAAGCCTGAACCATCAACGATGGAAGGCTGGATACATTCTGTACAAGAGATCTATACGATGGGAAAAATGTCATTTTCTCTTAAACTTCAGAGGGATACCTTCTACGGAATATGGTCTAAATGGACAGACTATGTTAAGCATATGAGGTGTGATTTTGTATATGACGTTACAACCCTGAGTATTATGTAAACCTACCTGCCCTGCCGCCTCCTAACCCTAGTTTTTTCTTTTTTTTTCTTCTTTTTTCTTTTTCTTTCTTCTTTATTTTTCAATTATAAGTTAAAATGTGACAGCAAAGAAAGTGTAAAAAGGCATACTACTGTTATGTTCAACAGCTGTCCCAATAAAAGAGATAATAATAAAAAAAAAGATTGAAACCTGCAGTCAGCTGAGACTGAAGACGTCACCTGATGATGACGAAACGTTTCTCCCACAAAACGCTGCGTCCAGATGAACAGAAGCAACTTTTGGAGATTACTTACCTGGATCATTGAGAATGCATCAAGATATTATAAAGTGTATTAGTAATTATTATTAATGATTATTTTTGATATAGACTGATGCATTGGATTGAAACCACTTGTTACTGAGGTCCATGCCACTCCACCAATATAGATTTGGATGCTTGACCTCTGTTTGTCCCGTGTTGTTTGGCACTGAGATTGTCAGGGTCCTGGGACTGGGCGACCCAGGATCCCTGAGCAGTCATGTATTATATTATTATTATTATATGTATTTTGGTATTGCTGCTGCTCTCCTCCATGATTGTAGATGTGAGTGTGTGTGTTTATGTCTGCGGGGATGCTTGGAGGATGGAGCTCAGCCACCTGCAGGCCTGAGGGGTGTGGCCCTGCGGAAGGACTGGCCACACCCGAAGCCACACACCTGCCGCTGATCAGGGCTCGTCGGGGGAGCTACTTAGGAGAGTCTTGGAGCTCCCACCGACGCGGGATCATTGCATGAGACTCCACGTTAGTCTTCTGCTTAGTTAAAGTCTGAGTGTATGCCTACTGGAATTAAGTGTCTTGACGGCTGCCTCTGTCATTTTCCCCTCAGGAGGAGCGTGGAACATCGGAGGGCAGCAGGCACGGGGTGTGTGTGGACACACGAGAGTGGAGAACACGGAGCACGGACTTTTTGGGAAGACACGACACGGGAGTCACGGGAGAGCACGGGGATTTACTGTTATTGTTTCCATCACTGTAAATAAACGCACTGTTTATACACAGAGTACCGCGCCTGGGTCCTCCTTCCCCACTCCTTCCACGGTGTGCCATGCCATACCGTGACAGAATGATCCCGCCACTTATGGACCCAGCGGTCTCCGAGGAGAGGCTCAGGAGGGAAGTTATGGATGAAGTGTACCACCTATGTGAGGTGTGGTGGGAGAAGCCAGCGGAAGGTTTGCGTCGCGCCGTGGAGAGGCGGCTGCAGGAGATGCTTTTTAAATTCCCCTGGCTGGTGGACTCCCTTAATGCAGTGGTCCTGGACTTCCTACTTTCCACCCTCCACCTCCACTCTCCTCCTCAGGCTGCCAACCAGCTCGGACAGCTGGTGGATTCACTGCCTGAGACGCCGGCCCCGACGCCGACACGGAAACGACGTTCGCGCCGCCAGCGTTCCTCACCGCAGCTAGATCCACAGACATCTCAACAGCCGGCTGTGGTGAGTCATATGGACAATTCATCGTCACTCACCTCAACTGTTTACTCTGGGGCTATGTTTATACGGTCAGCTGCCCGTCCGCTTTCGGCTCAGTTACCTGCTCAGCAGCCACCTGTAGCTGCGGCACAGCCAGCTGCCCAGCCGGTAGCCAAAGCGCAGCCCGCGGCCCAGCTGGTCGCTGTACCTCAGCCTATCGCCCAGCTAGTAATCCAGCCGTCACCTGCTGAATCATCCCCCGCGACATCTACCTCACCGCTTACCGTTTCATCCTGTTCACCGTCCACATCACCCGCTCAGCCATCTTCTCCACCAGCAGCAGCCTCCATTCCACTACCCACTCCAGCGGCCTTGTCCGGAGAGAGCGACCTCACACGCGTCCAACGCCTGATGGACTGGGTAGCTCACACCACCAACACAAGGGCAAGAGTGGTGGGGTTAAACGCCATCGAGGCAATCCTGGTGGGAAATCCCTACCTCGGCCAGCTTAAGGGAGTTTCCGCCTGCCTTTGCACCCTGCATAAGGCCCGGGGGGTAGTGCAAGCTCGGGAAACCACAGACTTCGTCCAGCAGCAGCAGGAGCTCAGCGAGCCGGAGGAGCCCGCACCGCCTGCTGAGGAGCTCAGCGAGCCGGAGGAGCTCGGCATGCCCGAGCAGGAGCTCAGCGAGCCGGAGGAGCTCAGCATGCCCGAGCAGGAGCTCAGCGAGCCGGAGGAGCCCGCACCGCCAGCTGAGGAGCTCAGCGAGCCGGAGGAGCTCAGCATGCCCGAGCAGGAGCTCAGCGAGCCGGAGGAGCTCAGCATGCCCGAGCAGGAGCTCAGCGAGCCGGAGGAGCTCAGCATGCCCGAGCAGGAGCTCAGCGAGCCGGAGGAGCCCGCACCGCCAGCTGAGGAGCTCAGCGAGCCGGAGGAGCTCAGCATGCCCGAGCAGGAGCTCAGCGAGCCGGAGGAGCTCAGCATGCCCGAGCAGGAGCTCAGCGAGCCGGAGGAGCTCAGCATGCCCGAGCAGGAGCTCAGCGAGCCGGAGGAGCCCGCTCTGCCAGCTGAGGAGCTCAGCATGCCCGAGCAGGAGCTCAGTGAGCCGGAGGAGCCCGCTCTGCCAGCTGAGGAGCTCAGCGAGCCGGAGGAGGAGCTCTCGCTGCGAGCAGAGGAGGAGCTCTCGCTGCCGGCCGAGGAGGAGCTCTCGCTGCGAGCGGAGGTGGAGCTCTCGCTGCGAGCCGAGGAGGAGCTCTCGCTGCCGGCTGAGGAGGAGCTCTCGCTGCCGGCCGAGGAGGGTCCCGCTCGGCCGGAGGTCAGCGGACCGGAGGGACCTCCACGTCTAGCGCGGCCTCCTCGCCGTCCACGTCCGGTGCGTCCACGTCAGCGATCGGCGCGTCATGGACCTGGTGCCACGCCTCGCTGTTGCTCACCGGAGCAGCGACATTGCCATCGGACCCGTGGCAGGCCCCCTGAACTGTTTTGCTGCTGCTGCCGGACCCGGGGCCGTCCGCCGGAGCTGCTACGTCGCCGCCGTTGGGCTCGAGGTAGGCCCCCTGAACTCTCTTGTTGTGTTGATGGGCCGCCTGTGACTGCTTATGGCGTCTTTTCGTTTTCTGTTTGCACCGCTGCGGGATGCGCGGCCTGACTCTGAGACTGTGGACTGGGTCGGTTTGTTGTTTTGTTGTTTTTGCTTGTTTTGGTTCTGGCCCTCCGTCCTGGTTCCCCCCGCCGCCCGCCCTGGGTTGGTTGTGCTGTTTTTTGTTTTGGTTTTGGGGTCGTCGGGAGCCGACCCTTAGAGGGGGGGTACTGTCAGGGTCCTGGGACTGGGCGACCCAGGATCCCTGAGCAGTCATGTATTATATTATTATTATTATATGTATTTTGGTATTGCTGCTGCTCTCCTCCATGATTGTAGATGTGAGTGTGTGTGTTTATGTCTGCGGGGATGCTTGGAGGATGGAGCTCAGCCACCTGCAGGCCTGAGGGGTGTGGCCCTGCGGAAGGACTGGCCACACCCGAAGCCACACACCTGCCGCTGATCAGGGCTCGTCGGGGGAGCTACTTAGGAGAGTCTTGGAGCTCCCACCGACGCGGGATCATTGCATGAGACTCCACGTTAGTCTTCTGCTTAGTTAAAGTCTGAGTGTATGCCTACTGGAATTAAGTGTCTTGACGGCTGCCTCTGTCATTTTCCCCTCAGGAGGAGCGTGGAACATCGGAGGGCAGCAGGCACGGGGTGTGTGTGGACACACGAGAGTGGAGAACACGGAGCACGGACTTTTTGGGAAGACACGACACGGGAGTCACGGGAGAGCACGGGGATTTACTGTTATTGTTTCCATCACTGTAAATAAACGCACTGTTTATACACAGAGTACCGCGCCTGGGTCCTCCTTCCCCACTCCTTCCACGGTGTGCCATGCCATACCGTGACAGAGATGGAAGCATTAAAGCCATTGGGTCTCATCAGTTACAGCGTTGTGCTGCATCCTGCAGATGGATGATGGATTGTTTGGTAGCAGTTCAATGTCTTGAGCTTTTTCTTGTAATCCTTAAGTTTTCCTAGATAGTGGGAGAGATGGCTGGTGCCCCAGTTGAAATTCTACTACTTTCCTGCCACTATTTTACAGATACTATACTAATCTAACTAGCTAGCCTTAGCTAGCAATTAAGCACTCCACCCTAAATATGATAAACACACGGCTCCAAAAAGCCTACATGCAGGCATCAAAATATAGCATCAACATGCAGAGGGACTTCGAGAATGCATCCGTCTTTGACATACAAGGTATAGTTGGAATCTGATGAAGTAACAGCCACGTGATTTCCATTTCATCTGTTGGGAATTTTAATGCCATAGATATCACTTACTAGCTAGATGTTAAAAGGCTGCAGCTGCAGAGTTTTTGTTTGTAGTGTGAACCCAAGACGTGTGGCAACGACATTAATTTAAGTCTAAGGACTTAGTCTCAGTTGTGAGGCTAGCTAGAACCCAAGAAGCTTCTCGGATGAGAGCTGAAACGTCTTCAAGCCACCTAAAGAAGTCCAGATGCTTTTCTTTCCAAGCTCCTTAGCCTACGATGGATGACTGAGAACCTTCACAGAAACATTACTTTAACAAAATGTGAAACATTCATTTAAAGGCTGGTTAGCAATAAGCAAAAGCAAAGGGCACAGGAGAACTAAGAGGAAGCCACGGTTGCCAAACTGTCCCGTTGTAGCCGGGATGGCCTGTTTAATGAGCAAACATTGTTTTGTCCCTGATTCTACCTTAAATTTCCCGTATATTGATCATAGCCTGCAGTGTCACATACAGTGCACATTTACACTATGCCCCGCTGGTTGTGCATTGTGTTTCCATAGTGTCCCTTATTTGAAAGTTAAAAAGTTGGCAACCATAGACGAAGCTAAACAATAAACTAGACTGGGAACTAAAAGTTAACGCTGAGAACGTGGAACCTGAACTGTACCTGCAGATACATTTAGATATTTTATCTCTGTATATAATGTGCGCATTACCTCTTAAACTTATTTTTATCTTTATTTATCTCGTTCTTCTATCCAAAGAATGTTGAATGTAAAATCCTACAGCTGCAAAGGACCGCACACCAGAACAAGACAAACTATGGGAGGAGACACATCGAAGGAAACATGGATACAGATAACAGAGATGAGACATGGAGGGAGAGACAGAGAGACATGAACGACTGGAGAGAACATACATGAATGCACATGACACACAGGGAAGGGAACATGGAAGGAAACGTGAACGGAAAAGGGAGACGAAACACAACGACATGACTAAGACGCACAGAGGGCGAGGGAGCGATATGCACAGAAACCTAAACACAGGCGACAAGACAGATTCTCACAGGAGACACAGGCTCAACAAAAGAGCCTGACAGGCAAGAGAACATGAACCAGAAATTACCAACAGACTCTGTGACATGAAAAGGAACAAAATCAATGCAAAATATAGAAAACTGGGTCCAATGACCCAGAAACATGACATTAAGGTGTCTGAATTAACACAGTGGTTCCCAAACCTTTTTTGCTGCCCGCCCCCCCCCCCTTTGTTTTACAAGAAAAATGTTTGCGCCCCCCCGCACTAACACATCCTCCAACCACACACGCCCATATTTTGCTCCATTGTGATTTATTTCACACCTCAAACATTTAGTAAACAATTAAGCAAATACAAGTAACCTGCAATAAATTACAGGTGCTAATAAAAGAAACTACTAACTCTTTTACGCTGCGTCCGCACCTACACGGGTGATTTTGAAAGCGCAGCTGTTTCGTCCACGTAGACGGCGTTTCCAATCACCGAAAACGGAGATTTTTAAAACTTGTTTTTTGCGTTTTACGAGGAATACAGAGTTCGTCACACAACATCAAAGGTATGAGCCTTTTTCCACGTCACGCTGTGGCCACGCTATTGTTTACATGAGATGAATTGCAGAATGATAGAGACGAAATACTGTTAATCTGACTGTCTGCAGGTTTTACACGCAGTTACTGTCCCTCCATTTACAAAGGCAGAGGCGTCACGGTGTCATTATTTTACATGTAGTTGTTTTTTCCTGTGTAATAATGTTCAACATTGCTGTCAATACATTTAAAAAAAAAAAAAACGCCTCTCTGTTCAAAATGGGTTTAAAAACATAAACAGCTGTGAGATCCTGTTAGTCTGTGATTTAGACGGGGGCGGACAAATCGTGGCAGGATCAGCCTGATGTTATTTGTATCCAGCTGTAACTTTACTGTATAAAGAGCTCACATCTCCAACATGTCAGGAGCAGTTAGTCATTACAACAAGTGTTTGTGAACTAAAAATCAAGAATGTGGGATCCTGTTTGTCCGTGATCTAAACAGCCCAGCGCTGCTCCCGACGAAGGGAAAACCAATCCTGCAGGGAGACCTACCTCGGCACCTGTGCAGGTGAAGCCAAAGGGCAGATTTGCTTCACCATATTTTCTAGTCTTTGGCTCAGAATGAAGTTGGTTTGGAAACATATTCAGCTTCATCTCCTGCTCTGCGTTTGTGTGGGCGCCCGTGCTAGCAGTGTCCAAGCGTTTTTTTTTTTTTCCTTTTCATCCCGCATCCTCCCTGCAGGGGGGGCGGGCCCCACACTTTGGGAAGGTCTGAATTAGCCAGTTATTGTTTAGTGGTGGCCTATATTCGATTATTATTATACATCACATGATCCTGAATAAGTGTTCATTATGTCAGGGCCATCTTCGTATTCTCAAAGCAAGAAGGTTGAGGGTTCAAATGCAGGCTGGCCTTCCTGGTTTGATATTGATTCTCTCTGGGATCTCCCACAACTCAAAAACATTGCCACAGGTAACCTGTCCAATGACCACTGCTCTAAGCTCCTTGTGTCCTTCAAATGGATCGGTGGAAGAAAAGGGATGGATGAACTTTCTCCATCATCATCTTCTTGCAAAACCAACACCCATAAAACTAAGAGCAGCATAATACTGATGATTCCTGGGTTGTGTTGTGAAAGGGAGGCAGAATCTAGTGTCAGGCAAACTGAGAGAAAAAGTTAGTTTGTAGTCTCTAGGGCAAAGTTCCTGTTAAGGATGTGCGAGAAGTACATGCATAGAACTTCTTCTTTCACTCTCAGACATGTGTTGGAGAAAGAAAAAAAGCATTGCCACTACAACTGTAAAATCTGTGCTATAAAAAACGACCGTCTCTCAGAATCTGTGGTACATCACAGAAAGTATGGAATCCACGGAGTTGCATATCCATCATAAGTGAACCACATCGTGTTTTTAATAAATGAACAAACCAGCAGGCAATGCAGCACCACTGATTTCTTTTCCTGTTTGAAATCGCTGTTGTTTCAAACATTAATTTAAAAAAACTAAACAAGTGTGTGTGTGTGTGTGTGTGTGTGTGTGTGTGCTAGTAAAGAAAGCAGAGCACTAATAACAGGGAATATAATTATTGGAAGCAGGCCTGATAAGGACGAGGTGAAGCCTTTCGTTGCAGACTTGCTGGTGGGACTGAATAATAAATGAAAAGCAGAGATGAAAGGGACCGTAGGTCGCCCCCCGCATGCTGACACCCTCCCAGCATCCTCCGAGTAGAACAAGTACATTCTGGGGGAATAAACAGGTTATTTAAAGATAAACAAATATGGACGCTTCCCCCAGGAGAGCATGAAATTGCGTGATGTGGTATAGGAGCAGGAGAGAGCGAGAGAGAGAGAAGGGTGAGGAGCAGGATGATAGAAAGCCCCGGGAAAAATGGAAAAGATTTTTATGCAAAATTTACTCTCAACAAGTGAAAGACAAAGAGTATTTGGCCCGTCTCCATTAACAATGGAACAATAGATTCATTTACTGTCTAAGGTACCTATTTTTACCAGAAAGGTATGCGCCTGTTCGTCTTCAGGAATTGATCATCATCAGTCACAATGAAGGCAAAGGCTCTCCAGAGACCCCAGCAGCAGAACTCCCAGAGGAGCAGTCTAAATTTTAGAAACTGTACTTTTATCTGTATGTTCAGTACAGAGGCAAAGGAAACAAAAACAAAATGTCAAAAACTGCAGTTTCTCGAGTGGCCATTAGAGGCTGTCTGTAAAAACGAGTCGTGCTGATGGACTCCCATGTTGCTTATCTTTGTCTCTCATTTCATTTTAATTATTAAGATTAAAAGTATTGGGAGCATAGCTGTTAAGATGTGGATCCTGATCATTCAAATCACTGAGCTTGAGCTCTGAGATGGCTCTGATGCCCAGCGCATGACAACTGAGGGACGTGTGTGTCAGTTTAACCAGTGAGTGAAAGTAAAACACAAGCGCAGACGAAATGCATCAGAAAGGTTTGAACAGCGTACAAACCACTAAATCCTGGTTGATCATCCTGAACCACAGTCATCCCTTATAATGTTTTAGGACTGCAAGACCATTATCTAACAATGCCAAGAGACACACATGCTGTGCATCAAGGACCGCCTCCAAAGGGCATGTTGTGTGTAAAGGTAGCGAGGAGGAGGAGCATTCTCATCCCAGGGTGCATTAAACAGCCTCCAGATGATGTTTAATGTAACTCTTTGAAATACCATGAACATTAGTGTGGTAGCAACATGACTGTCTTTGAAACAACAGGTCACGGGTTTGAATCCCGGCTGGACACGCATCCCGTAAGAATCACCAGGCTAGGTGCCCCATGCTGCCCAAACCTGCAAATAACTAAATAACCACTTTAGATGTCCACGAAATTAACAAGGTCCACATTAGGTGTTGAGGACGTGCTGATGAGAAGTGACACGCCGGAACAAGGCGGAGCCAATGAGAAGAGTTATATGTTTGCTATATCACAATGTGTTTTTATCCACCTTGTTTCTGACATTTGGTCAGTGGATTTGAAGTTCGTCCTTTCAGCAGGGGACTCACTGAGCATGTGTGTGTGTTGCGCTACAGATGTGCAGACAAACACAACCTTAAACATAAAGTCCAAGGACTTTACTGTCAAATCCAGAATCTGGAGACAGGAGGAGACTGGCATCTTTCAGTTTATCCTCAGGGATTTAAAGAACTCCAACTACGCCTCCAGAGAATTTGAGCAGACGTCTCTCTCATTTACTTTTCTGTTGCCGCTGAGGCAGAATGACGGTGATGGCTGCAGAGGCAAACAGCAGCAGCACGAGAGCCTCTAACAGTGACTGCCATCTCTCCTCCTGTAACAACCGTCAGACTTTTAACAACACTGTGGGATACCGAGAGCACCCGTGAACCCCCTCGGGGCGTTGTCTATTCTTGCCCATATGCTTTTAAAAACCACAAGCACACCTCAACCAAATGTGGCATTTTCACAGCTGTTAATCACTTGTCTTCCCTGCGTGTCCTTCAGTGTAATTACCTTGCAATCCGATCTTTCTCTCCAGTGAGGTGTGCGATTTTCTTCAAGTCTTAGCAACAGTAAAACAACATATGCAGGAGAGTTATCTGTGGAGAAGAATATTGGGTTTCCAGTTACCCAAAGGGCTTGGCTTTCAAAAAGGTGCCATCAGAAGACACCCATAAATCCCATAATCAAAAAAGAGAAAGACACTCTGTACTCTGTCCAATCTGAAACTTAACTACAGATAGTGATGTCAGCAGCGTGCATTGTTAACAAAACAACTCTATACGCCTCATTCTTACACACATGCTGTCAAAAACTGTTGTTTTGGTCAAACCAGTGGTGCAAGCATGGTTTAACTTGCTGACAGAGGACCAGTGATACAACTGGTTTCGTCAGATTTCAGCTGCAGAAAGTTCTGTGACATCCACTCTCTCACATGCAGTAGGCAACTCTGCAGTGTCCAAGTCTGAAGAAGTTTTGATGGAGATATAATGACATGTCATTGGTGTAACAGTGAAATGAGATGTCAGGGTGACAACTAATGTAACTTAATGGTAGCTCAAACACTCAGAGCAGAACTGGTCCAAGAAGCGAGGCTCAAGCAACAAATCAGGGACTCCAGGATTGATCACGCATGTCATGGCTCCATCACTGCAGTCAATCAGACGCCGTATTCATGCTGTAGTTGCTCGGAGAGTTTTGGTGCTTGACTGTGGCACTGTCAATGAACAACTATAATTTTTCACTTTTGGCGAATCTCTTCGTCACGATATCTCCTCGGACATGTCTACATGTCCACATGCACTCCCGTCCAGTTCATAAATCGCTCCGTGGAAGTTTTTTACTAATAACTTACACTTTGTGATTTCACCACAAACC
>NC_140632.1:41391105-41606105 GCF_057382275.1 Copadichromis virginalis
GACACATCTGTCACATGAATGAATGTAAACGGGTCCAATGGATCTGGAAGAAAAATGACAACAATAATATTACAGTCTGCCTATGAATCATTTTAACGATTCTCTTGTTTTATTATTACACAGGAAAACTGGTTTAATTATTACAATAACTCTATACAGTTTAATGAATAATAAACAAATAAATGAGTAACGTTTTGCCAGGATTTATTTCAGTCCAACTGGCCATGGGAAGCTGGCTTCAAAAGTTAATTAATCTTCACAGAATTTCCTTGTTCAAAATTCTCAATTTTCCAATGAAAATTAACCGTTTTACAAAGAAAATGTATAAAAAATGATTTTGGATCCTTATAGCTAGCTGGACAGTAGGTGCATTTATTGTTTCGGTCTCGCCCAGCTGGATCTTGTTTTGGCTTCAGAGAGAGAAAACTTTGGCTGACAGATGTTCCTAAACAAGCAGCTAGTGTGTAGCTGTAACCGGTGTGATTCTGCGTGTCTGATAAAAAAGTTAAAAGAAAGAAAGACCTCCAAGTAAATAATTTGCCCACTCCAGCTCCTCTCCCACAGGGGAATTGTAGAAAAGGCTGGCATTTATTTTTACATTAAACATAAAGTATGCATTTACACGTAACATATTTGACATAAAATAAAACAAAAACAACAACATGAAATCCGACATAAAAAAGTTAAAAGAAAGAAAGACCTCCAAGTAAATAATTTGCCCACTCCAGCTCCTAGACCAAATACAAACAGTGGGGAAGAGGGTTAGCTCAACCCACCACAACTTCCAAGCTAGCAAGGAGTATATATTCATTTATGGCGCCTAAAACACATTTATGATACACACATACTACACGCAGGGGCGATCGTGGCTCAAGAGTTGGGCGTTTGCCTTGTAATCGGAAGGTTGCCGGTTCGAGCCCCGGCTTGGACAGTCTCGGTCGTTGTGTCCTTGGGCAAGACACTTCACCCGTTGCCTACTGGTGGTGGTCAGAGGGCCCGGTGGCGCCAGTGTCCGGCAGCCTCGCCTCTGTCAGTGTGCCCCAGGGTGGCTGTGGCTACAATGTAGCTTGCCATCACCAGTGTGTGAATGGGTGGATGACTGGATATGTAAAGCGCTTTGGGGTCCTTAGGGACTAGTAAAGCGCTATATAAATACAGGCCATTTACCATTTATAACATCTTACAAAAACAGGCTTAATAATGACAATAATTGAAGCAATCAGAAACATCAGGGTGGCTAAATATGAATTATATGTGTGTTTTACAGTGTTGGAAAGAAAGGACACCCACCTCTCCCACAGGGGAATTGTAGAAAAGGGGAGAGGCAAAAGGGGTGCACTGTATTTATAGGATTGCACCAAAGAAGAAGAAGAAAAGAATGAGGAGGGGCTCTAACTGATAATGAACATAACTACAGGCTTGGAGGTCCTAAAAGTCAGGTATAAAAGGAGCAGTTTGGGGGTTTAGAACACATTTTGTGTAATTATAACAAGATGTGATTTATGACCCTGTTACATTCACTCCCCAAGAATTACACAAAATCCTAAAGAGTACACAAAAAAAATGAAATGTATAAATTAGGGGTGCAACGATATTCGTATCGATATTGAACCGTTCGATACAGTGCTTTCGGTTCGGTACGCATATGTATCGAACAATACAACATTTGTAATTTATTTTATCAACTTTCCTTCTGACGATGCTGTGTTGAGCGCTCAGTGAATCTGCGTTCGACTACTCCGCCTAGGCTGCACTGTCGAGCGCAGATCCACTGAGCGCTCAACACAGACAGCATAGTCAGAAGGAAGAGCGCAGGGCAAGCTAGCAAGACAGAAGTTAAGCTCTCCTTGCAACAGGCAAATTGAACCTCATTCAGTTCTGGCGTTTGGAATTATTTTGGTTTTCATGTGACGTATGACCCTGAAGGTAAGCGAGTCATGGACTAAAGTAAAACAGTATGTTGGATGTGCCATGCAATGCTCAATTACATGGGTGGGAACTAGTGTGTTAGCGCAGTTAGCTCGTTAACGTGTTGGCCGTCTAGCCCCATGCACGGAGCGATCGGCGGTAGCTCGTTAACGGAGATTTGCCGTGTTGTGGCGTTAAGGTCATTTCAACGAGATTAACCTGAAAGCACTAGTGGGAACACAACGAATATGACTGCACATTTACGCCGACATCATCCTAGTGCAAAGACAAAAACAACAAGCATGCTACTAACTTTAGCCGAGTCATTTAGACAGCTGTTAGCACATGATTCTCCTTATGCTGCTGAGAATATAGCCCAGAAGAAGCGGATAGTATAGCTTTTATTTTGGAAAGAGCCATTTCTCTGTAATAAACTCTCTTTTCCAAAGATGAGTGATTCCTCAATCAGATACAGGGCTTGCAATATCGCTAGCCCGACGTCCTGGGGCTAGCGATTTTTTTCAGTCGGGCTACCAAAATCTATCTCTGCCCTGCCCGTCGGGCTATTGTAGGAAGGAAAAATATATGTCAATGCTTTTGCATTCTTTCAGAAATGTAGCTGGGTAATTATGTCATTGGCATCGGTGAGCCACTGTCAATATGTGACATATTGAAATCGCGTTTGAATTTGCGCTTGTTTTTTTGCTTTCACTTTGCAATCGTGCGAACTGTGTATAGAGAGCGACAGCACTGATCTGTGAGTGATGATAATTTGTGCACCAATTCCTCTGACATCGTCTTATTAATCGTTAGCTTACTATGCAAACATGACAAGTGAAATCTCCCGCAGCTTAAACATGTGAGAGGTTGATCGCGCAGAGAATCGCTGAGCTTATGTGAGTCCGTGTATAAAAGCAGCAGGATATATATTTCAGTTCTGCTGAGCCAAATAAGACCGGTCAGGGTGAAGAAGTGACAGCCAAAGAAAAGCTTACCACAAAACGGAGAAGTTATGACAAATCAGACTATAAGGCAAAAAGAAAGTGCAGCTTTATGGTTTCATGGACAAAAGAATTTCTGTGGCTGCAATATGACGAGCTAAATAACCAGGGCTGCACATAAGTGGTCCGCAGGTGCGCATTCGCTGTCAAAATAAAAAACACGCACAAGGGTTAGGGTTAAATTTAAAAACTGTACTTTTGAGTTAAAATATATATTTATAATTTTAATAAATGACAAATTAAAAAGGCATGAACATTTTTTTTGTATCGAAAAAATATCGAACCGTGACACCAAAGTATCGAACCGAACCGAACCGTGAATTTTGTGTATCGTTGCACCCCTAGTATAAATACACCCACAACAACAGATACAGTGGCCTCAAACAAATTCACATCACATATACAATGAATTAGATCAGCAACATAGCTTCCTCCAAGGAGGATAAGAGACCTGAGACCCGCTCAGCGCCTAGCAAGATCCCAGGACACACTATAGACAAAATGAGGTGCCATTTACACCACACAAAACAGGCCATAATATCTATGGGCGTCACCATCAGACTGCACAGACTGACAAAATACAGTCAACTCTGTGCCTCTATTATTCTTTACCAAAAACAATAGCAATGGACAACATACAGCAATAAACAAATGCACACATCGATAACCGCTGCTTGAACAGGTTCAACACCAAGGAGTGTTTTGAGTTGAGCCATTGATTCGATCAAGCGCCGAACTGGTTTGATGATTCTACCAAAACGTGTGGTAAGTCCCTGATCCAAGTCCACATCTTCGGGTTCAAGAGAATGAAAACTATGGGAGTCAGCAGAGGAGCCTGGGGAGGCTCCATCACCAGCCAGCCCACCAAGATCAGGAGCACCAATCATAGGAGGGGTCGCATGAACGCCATCTTCGACTGGGTCAGTGGCGGATTGCTGATGGATCCATGATAGTGTGCAGTCATCACACTCGCCAATGCTGGAGACAGAATCCACAGTATGAGTGGCAGGAGGTACAGCTCCTGTGCCCCCAAGAGATGTCACGGACCCATCCAGGTCAGACTCAGCGGCGCCACTGACAACACTCACAGCAGGATGTGCAGCATCATCATTCAATGTTGTGTCCAAGGGCAAAAAGTTAACTTGAAGTAGCAGGTTGCGATGCACCACACGCTTATGTCCTTCTTTGTCTCTGATACGGCAGATGTGAAGAGCAGGATCCAAGTCGACTACCATGTACACAACAGGTTCCCATTTGTCAGAGAGCTTCCTTTTTCCTCTGACTCCCTTGTTTGCCAACAACGCCTGGTCCCCTAGTGAAAGAGGCAGACCCTTCACCTTTCTGTTGTACTGGTCAGACTGGTGTCTCTGCTCCATCGTGCTGTGTTCCTGGGCTCGGAGCATGGCAGAGCGCAGGTCATCCATCAGTGACTTGACATAGGTATCATAGTCACAAATGGTGTCATCATGAAGGACATCCCGAAACACGAGGTCAACTGGCAACCTTGGGACCCTCCCAAACATCAGGTAGAATGGCGCAAAGCCGGTGGTCTCGTGTGCCGTACAGTTATACACAAACGTCATGGACTGTATCATCTGCGGCCATTTCTGCTTACATCTGGGGGGGAGGGACCGTAACATGTTTCCAAGGGTGCGATTAAATCTCTCTGTGGTACCATTACCCATGGGGTGGTATGGTGAAGTGTGGGATTTGGCAACGCCACCCAAAACCAGAAGCTCTGCGAGCAGCTCACTCTCAAAACTAGCTCCCCGGTCAGAGTGAATGCGCTGAGGGAAGCCATACACACAGAAGAATCCATCCCAGAGCTTTTTAGCAACTCTCTTAGCTGTCTGATCCTGGCATTGGAATGCATGTGCTAATTTTGTGAAGTGGTCAGTAATCACAAGGACATCCACAGACTTGTTGTTGCTGTCCTCAGCTGACCAGAAGTCAATGCACACAAGTTCCAGTGGAGCACAGGTCTTAATGCTTTCCAACGGGGCCCTAGCTGCTGTGAACACGCGTCACATCAATTAAGAGTACCTGAGGAAAGCTAAGCAGACGTTATTTGGAGAGGAGAGGATAATGGCTACTAAAGAAAGAATGCTGTTGGTTGAAAAGCGAGGTAAAACTACTTCAGTGGTGTGGAAACATTATGGGTTTGCGGAGTCCGACGTGGATCAAGTCGATATAGTGTGTAAACTTTGCTACGGTGTTGTAGCTGCACCACAGGGCAACACTACAAATTTATTCAATCATTTGAAGACCGCTCACAAACTGACATACAATCAAACAATGAAGGAGCATAGAGAAAAACCCTCAACAACACATGCTTCATCCTCACAGACCTCCATTCACGCTACCATGTACAACGCGACTAAATATCCCACCAGCTCCCAGAGACACAAGGAGATAACAAACGCGGTAACGTTTTTCCTCGCCAAAGACCAATGCTCAATTAACCCAGTGGACACCCCCGGCTTTAAGAAACTAATCAACACTTTGGACTAGAGATGGCACGATACCACTTTTTTATGTCCGATACCGATATCATAAATTTGGATATCTGCCGATACCGATATGAATCCGATATAGTGTTTTTAATCAACAAAACTGTTTTTTAAAATATCTTGCTGCATTTTGCAAGTCTGCAAGTTCATACTCAAGTTTAAAACAACAACTACACTAAAGCTATTCTGTTATACCTGTATACAAAAAAAATATTTCATAGTTCAGCAATACTGATCAATCTAATAAACTTAAACCTACACCATCCTCCCTATTCTGGTATTTTAAAGAGTACTTAGCATAAATATTAAGCAACCTAACTAATAGGGTTCCAACTCCCAGCAACAACAAAAATAAATAAATAAAAAATAGGGAACCACCCCTCACGCTCCACCTCATGATGCTTAATCGACGTAATCAACCTTAATTTGATGCAGTGTGAAAAAAAATGCACAGAAATCAATTATTTTTCAAGAAATATTAAATAGATTCAACATCTTTCTTCAACAAAATTGCAGACTGCACAGATGGTACCTTCCCAAAGTAAAAAGTACTATAGCTTACTAGGGTATATATATTAGACTTAATAGTTACTATATACAGTAATTGACTTCTATTCATTTTACATCAGATTAAAACTTTGGCTGTCAGATAATTATTTATTAAAAGCTAGACATTTTAAATGAGAATAAGAAAGAAAAGTATGTCTTTGTGCCCCCTTTTCCCAGTTAATGCCCTCTCGGCCCCCCTGGCTAAACTTTGCTAGATCCGCCCCTGCACAGTTACCAGCCGTCAGCTACGTAGAAAAAGATCCTGGAGTAGAAAGTAATAATAAATAAATTCTAACAACAGCTGATCAAGCTTAAACGTGCTGCTGTTGTTCAGCCGCTGGTTTCCTCTTTCTGGTGCAAAGTGGGCCAAAAACAAACAAGAGACACGGACTCGCGACAGAAAAGCCGATCAGCTGATCATTTAAGCAGTTTCACGATTGAAGTAGCAGCCGGAGAGCGAGAGGCAGTCGCTCGTTAAGCTTAACGCAGGAATGCTTTACAAACATTCAGAGATGGACTTACACACTTGCTTTACTTCTCTCGGGGATAACTTTGTCGGAGATGAAATGCCAGGTTGCTAGCGAAGCTCCACATGCTATCCAGACCACCGACAGGTCCCGCATGCCACAGCCGCTCTATCACGTGATGCATACTGCTCCGACGTGCTAACGTTCTGAGGTGAGTTACGGCGTGTTGCAAGTTTTGTGAGGTGCTTTCGTGATATTTAATGGATCGGATTACATTTTTTATTTTTCTCCGATATCCGATCCAGTAATTTAGGTCAGTATCGGACCGATACCGATACGTAATATCGGATCGGTCCATCTCTACTTTGGACAAACGGTATAACTTGCCATTTCGTCACTATTTTAGTCGAGTGGCGATTCCCGCTTTATATGACGAGTGTCATGATGGTGTTGCAAAGGAAGTGGCTACAGCCCAATATTTTGCCACCACAACGGACTTGTGGTCAAGCCGCACCATGGAGCCGTATTTGAGCCTCACGGTACATTTCATTGACATGGATTTCAACATGAAAACGAAATGTCTCCAGACATCATTTTTCCCAGAAGACCACACAGGGCAGAACATAGCTGCAGGTCTGAAACAAGCACTGGCTACGTGGGATCTGGAGGAGCGTAAACTCGTCTGTATAACCACAGACAACGCTGCAAATGTCATACTGGCTGCACAACTGAATGGCTGGATGAGGCTCCAGTGCTTTGGGCACAGATTACATTTGGCCATAGGTGAGTAGGCCTAATTCCTACTGAATATGATGCATAATGTGATTTTCTTTCAATAAGTATACAACATAATGCTTTGAATGAATATAATAAATAAAAAACGATTTAAATTCAGAGATACTTTTATTCATTCTCACAGTCATACACATTTTCTATGAATTATACAAACACATAAATAAGCTACCATCACTTTTTCTTATTCATTCATACGCAAGGAAATGACAATCATCATCCTGATAATGCTTGTTTATATTTTTTATGTTTTTATAGAAAGAGCCATGAAAGATCACAGGATTGAGCGTGCAGTGGGGGTCTGCAAAAAAGTGGTCAGCACCTTTTCATTCAGTTGGAAAAAAAAAGAGAGAGCTGAAAAAGGCACAGATAGACCTCAAACTGCCAGACCACTCCTTAAAGACTGAATGTCCAACCAGATGGGGATCTAGGCAGGCCATGGTTTCCAGAGTCCTTGAGCAGCAGAAGGCCATTGCCCATGTCCTCTCCCAAGACAAAGGAACCAGGCACCTCATCCCCTCATGGCAGGACATTGATGTCCTTGAGGCCATCAACAAGACCTTGGGACCTCTGGTTGAATTCACTGATGCACTTTCTGGAGAGAAATATGTGAGTGTGTCTTTAATAAAACCAACACTCCACCTATTTAACAACTCAATCTTGGCTGAGCAAGATGATGACACAGACCTCTCAAAATGCATCAAGAGGAGAATACTGGAGTACCTAAATGAAAAGTATGGTGACTCACCAACACAAGAGTTGCTTGACATGGCCACTGTCCTGGACCCAAGGTTCAAACTGAGATATGTAAGCGAGGTCAGCCAAGAGACAATAAAAGCCAGACTGACAATGGAAATGAAGTCCATCATGGTATTTATAAAGATACTAAACATCTATCTATCCATCTATCCATCTATCTATCATTATTTATAGTAATTATTTAAGGATTGTATTCTAGAATGCCAAACCCGAGACAGATAAAACTGGTTCCTCATTCTGTGTTGCTGTCATTTTATGTTTGTCCCATTAAAGGAGGCTGCAGTGATGGGGACACCCGTTGGTAACACGGAGGTTGCTGATGATGGTGCATCAAACCAAAAGAAGAGGGAAAAGGGCCTAAGCAGCTTCTTTAAGGCCCCTCACAGCACAGCTCCAGGTGCAGAACATGCTCTTCAACTTGTCCAGGCCATAGCTTTTGAGTATCAGGCCTACCTTCAGGCAGGGACCCTGGACACAGAGGAAGACCCACTGGGGTGGTGGAAGCTATCACAGAACCTCTTCCCACGACTCTCCATCCTGGCAAAGAAATATCTTTGCATCCCAGCCACAAATGCCTCAACAGAAAGGGTCTTTAGTACTGGTGGAAATGTTGTCAACTGCCTGCGTGCATCCCTGAAGCCTGATCATGTCAATAGGCTGGTGATTTTGGCTAAAAACCTTTGAAAGGTTGCAGGAACCATGTTTTGTTGAGCCATTTTGAGATTGTATGGGACTCGGGCCTACTAGTTTTTATTTATTTCTTATAAAAGGTACTACTTTCAGTGTTTAATTTTATTTTTGTTCAGGCAGCAACTTTAGTTGACATACCTCAATGTCAGTTTGATGCAATTGTGCATTGTGTGGCTACACAGCTTGCCTTGATGTTTGGTTATTTGTATGCATAAATATTATGCAGTAGTTTGAAGTTCACTAAACATTAATGTTTACATTTTTTATTTATTTTTTATATTGCAAACATTTGCACGGTTATCAGAATTTGCACATTATTTTATGACAATCTTTAAAGCAATTATTCAATGCATTGTTATTGTTAAATAAATATCGTGAAATAATCGTGATCTCAATTTCATTGAAAATAATCGTGATTATCATTTTTGCCATAATCGAGCAGCCCTAACCATCACCATCCATAAGGTCAGTCTTCTGAAAACTGGCGATAACCCTCACTTTATCCTGATCAACCGAGACACCACCAGCATCCACGACATGACCCAAAACACAGCAGTAATCATTCCGATTCAACTCAGGGCGGCAACGAAGTGACACCTTGACCACATCTCTGGCTTTGCCAGTAAGTCTAGACATTAATATGGCAAACATTTCTTCATCTGTGTCACAGCTGATTCTGTGCAGATAACATCTCATCATGTCCTCCCATTCAGCGATGGGAAATAGATCTGTGTTGTCACCCTTAAAGTATGGTGGAGCTTTGGTGTCTGACTGAACAACAACCTTCAGCTGGGACTGGTCATTGCAGCTCGAGGGCACATTCTGGGGAGACTGTGGCTGGGTGGGGGCTGGCTGGTGCATAGAGTTAAGAGAGGACGTGATATTTTCCCCAATTTGCTTTGCTAAGTCAGTGATCAAGCTGCTCAACATGTCACTAGTGACAGCCTGGGTGTGTGTTTGGCGTTCGCAAGCAGCTGGTGTGGAGCTAGCTGCTGGCATTAATGGTGAGTGCATCACTGACTGGTCTACAGTGTGGGCACCAATACCCGGGACTACTGGCCTACCCCTCCCAAAACACTTTGGAGCAATCTGATGACCCCTCCCCAAACCAAAGGTCATATTACTCCCCGCAGAGAACAGATCAGGCATAGCGCCATCCGCAGTTTCCTCACCTAACATGTTGGCCCAAGTGAGATATCACTGTTCAACAGCAAAAAAAAAAAAGAGCCTAACCCCCACACACAATTATGCAAAACTTCACAAAACAATGAAATGTGGGGGGGAAACCCCCCCCCCATCAAAGAATCAAAACACCATAGAAAATAAAATAAAATCAATTAAAACAGGCTGTAAAAGCCAATATCAATAGAAAAAAAATAAATTACAATCCGTGCCTGTATAATTTGAGGCAACAATATGAAACGGTGACAGAAGTCAAGTTGATGATGTTTAAGTCTAATCATATATTCTGTAATGATAAATTGCTCTGTGAGGATGCCTTTTCTTCAGCTCTGCCTCCAAACACATGTAAAATGATAACATGTACATCACCGTGTTGTTTGTTGACTCCATTTCAGCATTCATACGATGACCCCAGGAAACAAATTTGGCACTCTTGTCTTCAGTGCCACACTCTGCAGTTGGATATTGGACTTCCACATAAACACAACGCAGACAGTTTGGATTGGCAATCACACCTCCTCCGCTCAACACCAAAGCCCCCCAGGGTTGTTTCCTTCGCTTACTCCTGTTGGAGATGCACACCGGTGACTGTATTCCCAAACATGGAGAAACTCTATTTTGAAGTTTGGAGACTGTTGATGGCCAGACAACATATCATGGTGAGAGTGCAGATTGGAAGGCAACTGACAGTTGTGAAAGTCCACAGAAAACACAGGAGACGAGGTCCATAGAAAACAACTCCTGCTCAACAAAACAAAGAAGCTAATTTTTGGATTTCTGGAAAGAGGCGCTGAGATGATGGTGGAGTAGGTGAACTGCTGCAGGTCCTTACTGTTAGCAGATGAGCACGGCCCAGGACAAGAAGGCTCAGCAGGAGGTGTTACAAACTGCCCAGGACATCAGGCCTTTATCACATCATAGATAATGGTGAGACGTCTATGCACTATTCTAAATGACAACACCCCAGGCACTGCCCTCTGGCATCCATACAGAAGTATCTGATGCCACCCCACTAGACTTCAGGCTTCATTTTCTTTCCTCAGGCTGGAAATACTACTCTCCATGCTCTATTATGAACAATAGCTCCCCCCCGCCTTATTATTTATGCATACGTTGATCATTTTCGGAGGCTTTTCATAGTTGCGAGACACTCTGTCTCTGCTTTGTCTTGATGCATGCTCAATCATCCAGGTAAGGACATCCAGAAAGGTTATGTACTCTTTACTTTGTAGGTACAAAACGTTCTCATAGCCATTGATCAATCATTCAGCTGAGTCTAAAGAAGTGACTTGGATGAAAACGCTGCGTCCAGATGAAGAGAATCCACTTTTCCTGTTTTGGTTTACAGCCATGTGTAATGGTTTCATGGTCACTCACATTCCCTTTCAGTGTGTGACTACTCCAGCATTGATTCAGCTCCACAATAATAGGAAGAGCAGACATGAAAGGGTAAAAACATGTGTGTGAATGCATGGCTGGCCTTTCTGTGTGGAGCTTGCATGTTCTCCCTGTGCCTGCGCAGGTTTAATCCAGCTACGTAGGCTTCCTCACAGTCCAGAGACATGCATGTTAGCTCATCATGGTTCTAAACTGGTCACAGAGAAGGTGACCATGAGAGTTTGTTTCTATGTGTTGACCCTGTGACTGATCAGATGTCTGTCCATAGTGGACTTTGCCTCTTGCCCCATGTCAGCTCGGCCCCACAGCCCTGGATTCCTAAATGGAAAAACATTTAACAAAATGAATGAATGGATCTTCCACATCGAGCGTTATCTTTGGAATTTGTATGTTTTAACTCCAGAATAAACTGGAAACCTATAACAAGCTATGTTGTTGCACTGACACAGGGCAGTATCTGGGAATGAGAACAGACTGTTACTGAGTACAGCGGTGGTGAAGCCAATAATTCCCATGATGCCATGGTGTTTCACATCATCAGACTCTGTCTTTGGTTGCTGATGTAAACGGAGCTGGAACTACATTCTGTGTTTAAATGAAAAAAGTGTTTCATTATGAGCTCTTTAGATGTGTTCACGTTTGAAGTCTGTGCCAGCTGAATTTCAGAGTGAACTAAAAGGAAGTGAGACGTTGCCAATTGGAGGAACACATTTAAAAATTACAGGTCCACATGGAAGATTTTTAGTTGCCAGCAATATTTTATCCACACAGGATTTACTCAGTAGATCTGCTCATTCTGCAAATCTAGTGGTGTGGTCCTTTAAGGATATACGCTTAGTATCTGGCTGATAAGTCACAACGATCACAGTCGCCACCGTTCCAGTTTTCTATTCAAGTTCCACATCTTTGAATGAGACTTTCTTTCAGTGCCAAATTTATAGCTTTGCTTCATATACAGTAAGCAGAACAGCAGTTTTGCCTTTGAAGCCTGAGTGCAAATTGAGAGTCAGAAATAATCAAGGCTGTCTTGGCAGCTTCCTATAAGCCAGCCCTGCTCTCCTTTCCTCTCTCCCCCTCCTCTCACTGTTGGTCCCCATGTCTCGGGGACAGATGGTGAGTGTCAGCAGCATGCCAGTCCCCATATCTCACTATGGGGAAAGAGATGGTTTTGCACGATGACTGGGTGTGTCTTTTTAATCCAATGAAGCAAAGGAAGGGCGAGGAAGTGCAGAGAGAAATTGCATGGAGTGGGCAGCAAGAAAAAGAGAGACATGTTTAATGCAATAAAAGAGGAAGGAAGAGAAATGCATAGAGAGGGAAGTAAAACAGACAAGGAGAAAGGGGGAAAGGGATGAGAGAGAATCAGATAGGAGGAGGGAGAGTCAAGCAGGGACGGATGCGACGAAGGGAGAATGGTACAGCAGGGAAAGTGACAAGGGAGGGAGAGATAAAATAAAATCGCATGAAGGGAGGAAAGAGGATGAGAGGACGAGGAATAGATGAGAGTCGGAGGGGGGCAGGAGGCAAGGAGGGATTTTCTTAGTCTTTCAAGTCGGCCTCATCTGGCATATTCAGTGAGGCTGATTGGTCCGGTTGCTATGGTGATGTAGTGGGCTTGGGAAGAGAGAAGGAGGGAGACTTTTGAGATTTGATACCCTTCAATAAAACATGTCTCTTAAAAGAAACTCTACACACACACATGCTGTGAAAAACACATTCAGTGAATTCACTGCACCAAAAAAATATCCACACATGCACCCAGAACACCGCCATCAACACACACACACACACACACACACACACACACACACGCACACACACACACACACGCACGCACACGCACACACACACGCACGCACACACACACACACACACACACACACACACACACACACACACACACACGCACACACACACACACACACACACACACACACACACACACACACACGCCTGCAGCAGCAGCAGATCAGTAGATTCTTGATAAATTCTTGGCTGGTTCGTGGGAGCAGTTGTGCAGATTTCATGCTATGAACGTTACATTGCTCTGCTGATTATTGACATTTTTATTGGAATTTTTTCATTCCCAGCGTGTGAAATGATGCCATTCAGTCAAAGCCGCAGTCACAGACATGCACGAGGTGTGCTTATGCACTGGTGCCATGATACACTGAGTCTGTTAAAAGAATGGAGTTACAGTTTAGCACAATTTTTAACCCTCCATGCTTTTAATGAATGCATATTTAAACCCAAACCACAGTCATATTCTATCTGTAAATATTTCCTCCTTCTACCACCGTAATATCTGCGCTGGTGTCAGTGTGGAGTCGCTTCTGATTTAGTTCCTTTTGAGAAGCAGATCAAATTTCCACAGGCTTCAGAATTAAACATTACATGGCATTATCAGCAGAAGTCAGTTCCAGTTGCACAGCAGCTTTATCAGTTTTAGCCTGGGCTGTGTTTAAGGCCAGCATGAGTCTACATGTTAAGCAACTGCCTGAACTTGCAAGAAATCATGCTGTGAAACTTAATAAAGATGGGAGAGTGCACAGGAGGCAACATGATGGTTTGTTGGACAGAGCATCAGAGTACATGTCCTTATTTGGAACTGTTTGGAAAAGGGCACACGGATCTAAAAAGAAAATTGGCAGATGATGCGTCTGTAACTGTGTGTGACAGGCTAACTTACACCTGAAACATGCCTGTATCTGCCAGTACATCCCCGGGGTATTTTGGCTGGCCCCAAAAACTGTGGTTTGGCCACAAGTGCAGAGCATGAAGCCTGGCAAGATGGATTCTCACATTATCTTCTGAATCCAACTAGAATCCAGCTGCTCAAGTTGTGACTGAAAGAAAACTCCCAGTTTTGAGGAGGTTGTGTGAAGAGAAACATCCTAACACGACTATAATAACAACATTTTAAAAAGTAAAGCTATGACCTGATCACACGTGCCCCTTGATTGCAATTTTATTTTATACTGTTAAAGAGAGCCAAAAAAACAGAAATTAAACAGAGCAACAAAAACCCTCCAGCAAAGTGAAGAAAGACAGAATCTGTGAAGAATGCGAGAACATCCAAAGAGCTGACAGACTAGCATCATCCCAGGAGGATTTGTACGCAGTTTGCATTATGAGCTCCACAGTGACAGCCAAGAGCTCCACTCACTCCAATGGCAACTACAATCCTCAGGAGGGAAGCAGGAAATAGGACTTTTCTACTCCGGCTCATACATTATTGACACGTGCAGAATCCAGAGCACATTTAGCAGAGTACCCTTTATCTTATGATGTAAAATGTAGGCTATAGTAATGCATACTTTAAATAATACGTCAGGCTATCAGATGTGCCTCTCAGCTTCATTTCTATGAAATGAATATAATGTGATCCCTATAAAATATTCACGGTGAACCCTGTGCTCCTTGGGCTCCATCCAAGTTCTTCTCTGAACATTTTGCTCCGTAACTATCCTAAACAGTTCAGCATGCTATGCATTGCTGTGAAATGACAGACAGTTTAAATGAAGTAACTATGTTGTATGTCTAAAGCAGCATAACACAATATCATTGTGTGATTAGCCAACATGTGTACAGTGGTGTGAAGAAGTCTTCGCCCTCTTCCTGATTTCCTGTTTTTTCTTGTGTGTCTGTCACACTTAAATGTTTATGATAATAAAACAAATTAAAATATTAGACAAAGATAAAACAAGTAAACAAAAACAGTCGTTTCTATTGTAAAATGGGTGTTTCTTTTTTAAAAATCCAAACATAAATGGAGAAAAAATGAATGATCCAAAACACACCAGCAGGTCCAAAATAAAATGAAGACTTATCGCAAGCGCTTGATTGCAGTCGTTGCTGGTTTAGAGGGCAATCACTTTTTCACTTACAGTTTTTGCCCACTGCTTGAACACATTTTGCAAAACCCCGCTCGCTGTGCCAAAACTGTACACACAAGTACACATGACACAACACTGGGAAATATACCATTCACATCTGTGCCAAATTGGAACTCTACTCCCAAAACCTAAACTCTGCTGTCAAAACCTGACATTCCTTTGTCAAAATGTAACTCTGTTGACAAAATGACACATACCTGCACCATATGCAAACACTCACAGATCAGGGGGAACACACTAGTCTGCTGTACATAAAACACTGCAGTCCTTGATTCCCATTGTTTATTCAGAAGGCACATTTACAGGAGACACATTTCCAAACAACCATAAACGCAAATAGACCTACTCAATACTGTACATTGCAGTACCATGAATACAGGTACAGCAAATAAAACAACAACAACACAATAGTACTGCAATAGAAAAAACACTATACTGTAAACACAAAAAACCATGACAATTGTGCATAAGTGGGCTCATGGATCCCGCCGTCTGTTGGGGTCTGGCCACAGGACCTCATCAACATCGCAAGCAATGTCCTCTCCCGCTAGGCACCGGGGAAAATATCCTCTTGCTCTCCCTCCATCCATGCTTGCAAAGTTCTTGGAATGGCTACGCTGAGGGCTTTTTGTAGTTGGCTAATTGGTGTTCGGTTTTGCAAGTAGGTGCCTTCAGGTGTGTATTTGAGTGGTTGCAATTACCCGATGTGTTTTGTATTTTGGATACATGTGTTTTCCGAATGGCACCCTGAGATTTCATTTTGTGAGCGAAGTGTCTTATGTATGAAATAGAGTGTAGCATGCAGGACCATGTGTGTTGCATGAGGGAGTAGGTGTGTTGCATAATTGGTACTGGGGTGCAAAGCAGCGCTTTTGTTTAAGGTAGGGGTACATGTGTTTGAGGTATGGTAACAACAGCTTCACGTTGTGTTACTTTAGTCTAAGCATGGGTTTATAGTGTTCAAGCAACGGGCAAAAACTGTAATCATGAACACCTTCGTTTACAAGCTGCACTTTGTGTTTACTTGTGTTTTCGTTGTCTAATGTTTATATTTGTTTGATGATCTGAAACAGTGTGGCAAACATACAAAAAACAGGAAGTCAGAAAGGGGGCAGACACTTTTCACTCCACTGTATGCCTGGTGGTTGTCCAACTGACCAACCACTGTGCTCACACTGCAGACAGTTTCTGAACACACGGAAAAAACAAAACAAAAGAAGGTCAGGAAATCCCCAAAACTGGACTCTGTTCATCTGGACGTTTTCAGTGGGAGAAACGTTTGGTCCGAGTGACTTCTTCAGTCTCAGCTGACTGCAGGTTTCTCCAGCCTCATAAACAGAACCGTCCACATGAACAGAATCAACGTCTTTGGGTATGTGAGAGCAGGGGCGGATCTAGAGAAATTTTCTTAGGGTGGCATGAGGGGGGCAAAGAAATCAAATGGGGGGGGGGCAAAATCAAAGCCTTTTCTTTCCCAAACACATATGCAGGTGGTTATATATGGTTAGAATAATTCAAATGCAGTAAGTATGCACGTTTTTCATATAAATATAGTCTATAACTTAATTATTGTCTGTAGCCCACATGATTACACACTTTAGTTACATAAAACATGTGAGTTTTGATTATATGTACTGTATAGCCTGTATGATAAATAAGTGTGTAGCCCAATAAGTATAAAATCCTGAAAGCTACACAACATGAGGCGGTCTATTTACAAACACAAGTCTAACTTGAGTTTCACTGTTTTTTGTTAGAAAACAGTCACATTGTTACAGCTTAAATTACACAAAATGTCAGAAATCTGCACCGTCATGAACAAACATGTAAACCTCATTTTTCATGATTTGTTGGATGAACCCACTGAGGTCTGAAATACAACCGGCGATGTGTGACTCCTTTTGAGTTTACGTTTGTATTTCACCCTCAGATTGTTTCATTTTATTTTTTCCCCTCTTACCTTGTTTGGTATCTTTTCAGCTCAACTGAATTTAGTTGTTTTTTTCACTGACATACTGCATTAGTGTTACTGATCTGAAACCACACAAAGAACTTAAGATCCTAGTAGTATTTTTTTTACTGTAAAAAAACCCACAGACATGTTGAGTAAATTTTTATAACTTGAAATGCAAATATAAATTGTACATTTTGTAAACATAAACAACTATTTATCTAAAAATGCAGCCAATACACCTGCCGGTTTTTTTTTTCATTTTGTATAACCATTTAAAAATCTTACTAAAACTAAAATGAGAGAACAATCAGGTGTTGCAATAAGATGCCCCACAAATGATGTGTGTCAGTAAAAACAGGAGAACAGCACAGGGAGAAACCTGCAGGCCTGACAACAGCAGGTGTATCACTCCGCTGGTTTTCTACTTAGTGACAGTGTTTACATTGCAAATGTGCCTCTGTGACATTCATTAGTGCCCTTGTAGCAGGTTGAAAAAGCTACATGTTTATTTTTGTAAGAAAACCAATTACCCCCTTACTTTTTTGTTTATTATTGTGACTTATTTTGACATTGTTATGTGTCGCCAGACCATGGTTATATTTCATTATGCCAGTAGATGGTGCTCTTGCACTGCTGTGGCAGAGCGTTCTCACTCCCGAGGCGTAACATGTCGACGTTTTGTCACGTCCCGCGGCGTTCCTGAGGAACGCGAAAGGAGACCTTCGGCGTTCTTATGGTACGCGGTGGGTTATGGCTGGAATCCAGTGCAATGACGCTCCCGCGGTAATAGACGTTCCAGCCCTGTATTCCAGCCCTAAACCTAACCTTATCCCTAGCCCTAACCATAACCTTATTCCAGACCGTAACCAGGACTTTAATGATGTTAAATAGCGTGTTTCTAAGCGATTTGAAGAAAAAGAGCGAACATGTGTAGGTTCAGTCCAGACGGTTCTCATATTTCCTCTTTTTCCGAGGTCGTCATTTAGGAACGTGGTGGGTAGCCGAAAACGTAATATGGTGACGATTTGTCACCTAGCGTAAAATGTTACGCTTTGGGAGTGAGAACGGGTTGGCTGTGGAACTACCAGAGAGACTAGCTATAGGCTCTGCGCATGCGCAGCTCAGAAATAAATGAGCTCCGGCCTGAGCAAGACGCTAACTTCGGTGTCCTCTCTATTAATCCACAGGTACTGACAAACAAACTTTTATGTTACCGAACTGGTTCTAAATGTCATGTAAGTTGAGTAACAACTGTTCGGCTATATTTTGAGATGAGAGTGATGATGTTGTTTTGTGGTATTTTGTTGTAATGAGTATTAGTGTATCATCGGCATAATGCTATAATGCTACGTAGCACTATAAGTATATGCTATGACAGTGGCAACCTGCGACTTCCGAAAATGTGTTGTAGTGTTTGTTTTAGTGTTAGCCAAGCAGTACTGAGTACATGTATTAAGAGGAAAGCTTTTTGTTGGTGAAACAACGTTGCAGTCGTCTGCCGCCATGTTATGTTGCGTTCAAGGGACGCCATGTTCAAAAGTAATAGCGTATATGGCGCGAATGTGGGGAAAGGTTGTGTGAATGTGGTATGTTGTTATGCTTTAACCGTGAGTGTTTTGTTTAAGTTGTGAGTATGTAAAGTCATTTTGAATTAGTTTGTATTTATTTTGCTTTTGAGAGAATGCTTTTTGTAACTTCATTTTTGTTTATGAACTCTGTTATTTTATGGGAAGAATGCATGGTCTAGTGTGATTTGTATTGTGTATATGTAGAGAAATAAATGAGCTCCGGCCTGAGCAAGACGCTAACTTCGGTGTCCTCTCTATTAATCCACAGTTTGCTCATATTTGGCTACGCAGTGCTCTCTAGCCTGTGTGCCGCTTGCTGCCGGTCCAGATTCCCCTAGGTCTGGTGCCGGTAACAACTGGGGGCTCGTCCGGGATCGTCTAGTGGTGACGTGTGTGCCAAACGACCAGAACTGGTGTCCAAAGTCTCAGGGAAGGCTGCATTGAGTGCGTCATCCAGGGAGCCCAGGTCACAGTCAAAACGTCAAGATGGCCACTGTTACCCCACGGCGGTTGTTGATAGTAAAGATCCAGAAAAGACTTTGTGATTTGAGTGTGAGCCAGCTGCGCACTGTGGTTTCTTCAGTGGAGGATGGCAGTATGACTCGCAATCTTGATGGCTTAGATGAACCAGAACTGTATGACCTGATCGTTGAGTACATCAGAGGTGAAAAGTTGAGAGCATTGGAGGATGAAGGTATGGCCCAGCTCTTGCTCCTCGACGACATCGTGAGTGACCTGCTGTCAACGGACGTCGGAGGGGCTGGAGATCATCTGGCCGTGCCGCTTGAGATGGAAGACATTCCTAACCAGCAGCAGGAGTGCCCTACTTCACCCCACACTGACCCCACACATCCTGACAGACACCTGGCTATGCCAGCTGACCACATCCCCACTCTACCATCACACCCTAACAAAGACTCTCACACACAGCCCATTCTACCGCAGGACAGAGACATCTCTACCTTTCCCTCATCCATGCTAAGAGACACTGATACGCCCACCAAGAACTTCAACATCCGAGCTTCAGTGTCACCGGCGCCTAGTGTCGCTGGGGTTTCCCCTGGCAGGGTGAGTCGTCCGTCCAGAGGATATGACCAAGTTTTGAGTCTCAGTGATGTGGCAGCTTTGTTTCCACGCAGAGAATTCAAGTTGCATGGTGGACAAATTTCAGATCTTGGCTCGGATATGTCCTACAGTAGTCTGTGCAAACAAATTGATGAGGGGTTACAAGAAGGGTTTACTGAGTGTGAAATAATCAGAACCGTGCTAAAGATAATGAAGCCTGGTACTCTCAAGGAAATGTTAACCAACAAAGATGATTTGACAGTTGATGGTTTGAAGAAACTTCTCCGCTCTCATATTCGAGACAAGAATAGTGCTGAACTCTTTCAAGAGCTAAGTAATGCTAAGCAGCAAGACAAAGAGAGTGCACAGCAGTTTTTGTACAGAATTATAGGGTTAAAACAGCGTGTACTATTTGAGTCACGACAGCCTGGTGCAGACTTTAGCTATGACAAAAAGCTTGTGCAGGGCACATTTCTTCATACACTTTATCAAGGGTTCAATGAAAAAAACAACTATGTGAGACAAGACCTCAAACCTTTTCTTAATGACTTGCAGGTTAGTGACGACTTTTTGCTTGAACAGATTACAAAGTCCACCAGTGAGGAAGCTGAGAGACTGAGGCGACTGGGTACAGCATCTAAAATTAGACCTGTGACTATAAGTGCCGCTCAACTTGCTAACACTGACTTGACTGAGCAAGCGAAGGTTGACACTGAGCTACAGGCTAACCGTGCAGCTATTAGAGAACTGACTGCCCAAGTGTCTTCATTGACCAGACAGCTAACTAAAGTGGTGAGCCAGACTGATAGTGTGACATCTGGAGACTCCTGCTCGCCCCTGAACCACCCTCCAACACCTCCAGCTGAGAACCGGGGCAGATGTGGTGATTGTGTACAGCAAGGCAAAGTGAGCTGCCCCCACTGTTTTGCGTGTGGCCAGCCAGGACACCGGGCTATTGGCTGCCTGCGGCGTAAGGTGTCGGGAAACGGGGTGAGGTCACTGGAGAGGGGCTGCCAGTGACCGAACAAGCCGAGGAGTCCCCAGCACACACCAGTTTTACTAAGACTTCAAGTGTGGTGAGATCAAATGCACCCAGTCCTGCACCACCAGTGAAACCCACTGCACAGCTTATTGGGAACAGATGTATGGTCTCATGTGCCATCAATGGAGTACCACTTAAGATGCTGCTTGATTCAGGGGCCCAAGTGACCATGGTGTCAAGAGCATGGATAGAGAAAAACATCCCCCACATTAAGATCAAGCCACTTGAGTCCCTCCTTTCAGACCAGCCTCTGGAAATAGCGGCAGCTAATGGTACAGACGTTCCATTTGATGGTTGGGCAGACACGGAACTTCAAATTCAGAGTGTGAACTATGGGCATGTCGCCATACAAGTGCCAGTGCTTATCAGTCAGCACAACCTTAACTGTCCTATTTTAGGCAGCAACATAATAGCTGAAATCCTAAAAACCAATAAAGAACAGAGAGGTGGGGCTGACCTTTCTGCGCTCCTCAAAGAAGCATTAAGTGTCAGCAGCAGTGCAGTAGATGCTCTAGTTTCAGCACTTCAGATGCCCACCCCTGATGAAATAGATCCTGAGTGTAGTGTGAGAACAGGAAAAAAAGGTGTAATGATTCCTGCAGGACAGATTTGTGAAGTAAAGTGTAGAGTCAGAGAATGGCCAAGAGGTGGCCCACGACTCTTCCAACCAAATCTAGAGAACAGCTGCCCCGAGGGTTTGGAGTTGTTCCCAGCTTTGGTAGATGTCCCCAGTGGGTTGACAAAAATTGTTAAGATTCCCATTCAGAATCCTACCAAACATGACATTTTTCTCTCCAAAAGAACAGTCTTAGGTACATTGGAAGAGGTGACTGAAGTAAAACCTGTCAAGTATCTCTCCGCTGACGCAGGGTCATCAGCCCATACAAATGTAAAAGTGTGTTCAGTTCAGCTAGGTAACGAAAAGCACCAGACAGAAGTCAATGAAGGTCAGAGATGGCATCCACCTGTTGATTTGTCCTACCTGACAGAGGATGAACAAAAGGTAGTTAGAGATATGTTGTATGAACAGTCAGATGTTTTTGCCCAAAGTGACTCTGACATTGGTTGCATCCCAAGCTTGCAGTTGAAAATTAATCTGAAAGACGATGCGCCTGTCCAGACATCCTACAATTCGGTCCCCAAACCTTTGTATAAAGAGGTAAAAGAATATGTTCAGAATTTGCTGGACAACGGCTGGATCAGAAAGTCCACATCACCCTACTCATCTCCGGTGGTGTGTGTCCGAAAGAAAGACAAAAGCTTACGCTTGTGTATTGACTTTCGGGGCCTTAACCGTAAAACCATTGCTGACCGCCACCCACTACCACGCATCCAAGACCTGCTGGATAATTTGGGGGGCTATTCATGGTTTTCAATACTCGACCAGGGTAGTGCGTACCACCAGGGCTTTGTTGATGAAAGCTCAAGACACCTGACAGCATTCAGCACGCCGTGGGGGTTGTACGAGTGGATCCGCCTCCCATTTGGCCTTACCAACGCCCCAGCAGCATTTCAGAGATGCATGGAGGGGGTCCTTGATGGTCTGAGGGATGAGTGCTGCTCACCATATTTAGATGATGTGCTTTGCTTTTCCAAGACTTTTCATGACCATGTTGATGATCTGAGGCATGTGCTTTGCCGCCTGCGAGAGCATGGTGTGAAGCTACGTCCCAAAAAATGTGAACTGTTTAAGCGTCAGGTCAGGTATGTTGGGCGCTTGGTGACCAGTGAAGGTGTCCAGATAGACCCAAAAGATCTCGAAGCAGTGGAACATTTGAGAGACCGAGAGCCAAAGAACGTGGGAGAGGTCAGAGCACTCCTAGGGTTTCTAGGTTATTACAGGACATTCATTCAGGACTTTTCTAGAATAGCGAGACCACTGTTTAAGCTTATTGAGAGTCCCAGTGATCCTAGCCTGCAATGTAGCTCAACTAGAGCCAAAATCAAGTTAAAGCGCACAAATGGTGGTCAGCTTCCTTCCAAAACACCAGTGCAATGGACCGCAGAACATCGTACTGTGGTGTCACGTCTGGTGGATATGTTAACCAGTCCACCTGTCCTGGCTTACCCAGATTTCAGTTTGCCCTTTGTGCTACACACAGATGCATCAAATGAAGGCCTGGGGGCTGTGCTTTATCAGCAACAGGGGGAAAAGCTCTGTATCATTGCTTATGGTTCCAGGACACTCACACCTGCTGAGAAAAATTACCATCTCCATTCTGGCAAGCTTGAATTCCTTGCCCTGAAGTGGGCAATTTGTGATAAATTTAGGGATTACCTCTACTATGCACCCACTTTCACAGTGTACACAGATAATAATCCCCTCACATACATCTTGAGCACAGCAAAGTTAAACGCTGTGGGACATTGGTGGGTGGGCGAATTAGCTGACTTCCATTTCACTGTAAAGTATAGACCAGGCAAGTCCAACACAGACGCTGACACGCTCTCCCGCTATCCATTGCCACTCCAGGAACACCTCATGGAGTATACTGAGACACTGTCCCCAGAAGTGGTTTCTGCAATCTGGCAAGGAGACAAAGCCATGAGAGACGGTGATGTACCATGGGTGGCTGCACTGCACTGTGTTGATGACACACCCCCTGAAGGTGCCCCTGTCATCACCCCAGAAAACATCAGGGCTGCGCAGAGGGAGGACCCCCCTATCTGTGAGGTGATAAATTTGAAAAGGAGTAGATGGAGTCCTAATAGTAAAGATAAGAGACAGCTAGGACAAGAGACACGTAGGCTAGTACATGAATGGAACAGACTTGTACTTGAGGAAGGAATACTGTACAGACAGACTGGACAAAGAAAACAGCTGATTCTACCCAGTAAGCTGAAGCAAACTGTACTGAAACACCTGCATGATGATATGGGACATGTTGGTGCTGACAAAGTCATTCAGTTAGCAAGGGAGAGGTTTTACTGGCCTTTTATGCAGCGTGAAATTGAGGACTATGTCATTCGCCAGTGCCCTTGTATCAAACAGAAACGGCCAAGTGTCCCAGAGAGAGCACCAATGGGCTCGATAACAACCAGTGCCCCCTTTGAACTCATTTCGGTTGACTATTTACATCTAGAACCAAGTAAAGGTGGCTTTGAGTACATTTTAGTCTTGGTAGATCACTTTACCCGTTTTGCCCAAGCTTACCCGACTAAGAATAAATCTGGCAAAACAGCAGCTGAGAAAATCTTTCTTGACTTTATCCCGCGTTTCGGGTACCCTGAAAAGCTGCATCATGACCAAGGCCGGGAGTTTGAGAACAACCTTTTCCAAAGACTCAAACAGCTGGCAGGAATAGGCCACTCTCGAACAACCCCCTACCACCCACAGGGAAATCCTGTTGAGCGTCTAAATAGAACACTTCTACAAATGCTACGGACTCTTCATGAGGAGAAAAAGGCAGAATGGAAGGATCATTTGCCCCATATAGTCCATGCATATAACTGCACAAGACATGAGGCAACGGGCTATTCACCTTTCTTCCTCCTTTATGGAAGAACCCCACGCTTGCCTGTTGATCTGCTTTTTGATTTAAAACCTGAAAAAGAGTCACAGTCCAGACAGGAGTATGCACAAAAGTGGGCTGCACGCATGCAGGAAGCCTATAAAATTGCTTCAGAAAACAGTGCAAAGTCCTCTGCAAAGGGGAAAAAGCATTATGATCAGCACATCAAAGGCATCGCACTGCAACCAGGAGATCGAGTGCTTGTCAGAAATCTCTCCGAGCGAGGTGGTCCAGGCAAACTACGTGCCTACTGGGAAAAGAAAATTCACAGAGTTGTTGAGAAGATTGGAGATGGACCTGTATATAGGGTACAATCAGAAACAGGAGACAAAACCTTTCGTGTCCTGCATCGAAACCTCCTGCTGCTTGTGACTGATTTGCCGGTAGAGCAAGATCAGCAGGGACGTCAGAAAAGACAAACGCAAAGACTGGGAGAGACAAACCCCAATGAAACAGTGGAACATGAGTCTGATCATTCGGATGAAGAGGAAGGGTACACATACAGCCTGAGAACTATACCTGTGTATCAGTGGAGGAGAGTTAACCCCAAAAGGCCTCAGCCGAGACCACACAGTGAACTGAGAGCTGTAGCTCCCGAGTTTCAGCCAATAAGACACGAAATGGAATCAGTGGAAGTGCAGCAGGGAAGTGCAGTCCCACCAGCTGTATCTACAGAACCAGCAGATTTCCCAATGCCTGTTGTTTCATCACCAACTGTGGAAACCCAGGAGGAACCTGCAACTGAGGATCTTATGGAGGACACAGGGTCGGAGAGCTGTGTGGATAACAGGGACCCTGCCCCAGAGACACCAGAATGGGATGTGCCACCAATACGGAGGTCGACCAGAGCTGTGAAACCGAGAGAGGTTTTTACATATAGCCAAATGGGACAGCCTTCATATCAGCTCTGGAGACCTGGAGCAAACATGATGCTTGCGTATGTTCCCTGCCACATGCCACTTTACCCAGCTGTTCCTGACTGTTATTACCCCACACCAGTATGGACATGTTAGACTGGTGACCAAAAGACCTTTTGACATTACTCCTGGAACTGTAATAGTTTTGACTATTAGACTTTAAAGACTTTGGGCAAACGCCATGAAGTGTGTTAGTTTGGTTCCAGATGTCCGGAGCCATCTCTTAAAGCAGGGGAGAGTGTAGCAGGTTGAAAAAGCTACATGTTTATTTTTGTAAGAAAACCAATTACCCCCTTACTTTTTTGTTTATTATTGTGACTTATTTTGACATTATGTGTCGCCAGACCATGGTTATATTTCATTATGCCAGTAGATGGTGCTCTTGCACTGCTGTGGAACTACCAGAGAGACTAGCTATAGGCTCTGCGCATGCGCAGCTCAGAAATAAATGAGCTCCGGCCTGAGCAAGACGCTAACTTCGGTGTCCTCTCTATTAATCCACAGGTACTGACAAACAAACTTTTATGTTACCGAACTGGTTCTAAATGTCATGTAAGTTGAGTAACAACTGTTCGGCTATATTTTGAGATGAGAGTGATGATGTTGTTTTGTGGTATTTTGTTGTAATGAGTATTAGTGTATCATCGGCATAATGCTATAATGCTACGTAGCACTATAAGTATATGCTATGACAGTGGCAACCTGCGACTTCCGAAAATGTGTTGTAGTGTTTGTTTTAGTGTTAGCCAAGCAGTACTGAGTACATGTATTAAGAGGAAAGCTTTTTGTTGGTGAAACAACGTTGCAGTCGTCTGCCGCCATGTTATGTTGCGTTCAAGGGACGCCATGTTCAAAAGTAATAGCGTATATGGCGCGAATGTGGGGAAAGGTTGTGTGAATGTGGTATGTTGTTATGCTTTAACCGTGAGTGTTTTGTTTAAGTTGTGAGTATGTAAAGTCATTTTGAATTAGTTTGTATTTATTTTGCTTTTGAGAGAATGCTTTTTGTAACTTCATTTTTGTTTATGAACTCTGTTATTTTATGGGAAGAATGCATGGTCTAGTGTGATTTGTATTGTGTATATGTAGAGAAATAAATGAGCTCCGGCCTGAGCAAGACGCTAACTTCGGTGTCCTCTCTATTAATCCACAGTTTGCTCATATTTGGCTACGCAGTGCTCTCTAGCCTGTGTGCCGCTTGCTGCCGGTCCAGATTCCCCTAGGTCTGGTGCCGGTAACACCCTCACTGACACACTAAACAAAACAACGACTACACAACACACTAAACGTCACAAATCTCCTATATCTAAAAACTCTCTCTCTCGCTCGCTCGCTCTGTCTCGCTGCCGTCACCGTCACTCCCCAAACTTTTCCCTCTTCCTAAAACACCAAATCACACGTGTTGACTTTTTTTTTTAATTGGTCGACATGGTGCATTTTTCCACTGATAGGAGAGAGGTGGCTTTTCTTCTTTCTTTACTGTTTTCGCGCTGTCCTTACAAAATGCTTAAAACTCACACACACGCACACACACACACGCACACACACACGCACACACACGCACACACACACGCACGCACGCACACACGCGCACGCACACACACACGCACGCACACACACACACACGCACGCACGCACACACACGCGCACACACGTGACGACAGTATTTAGAACTAAGCGTGGCTGATATATATATGATCATAACTCTGGATTTACTGGCCTGTAATTAAAATTTTAAAACTTTAAAGTCCGAACTTTCAATGTGGCTGAAACAGAGACTCAGCGGCTGCAGCTTGTTGCTGTGTCAGCTTACATCAGTCATGTGATTTGGAGGTGCAGCGTGTCCGTGGACCACAGAGGGTTAATAACACTCACCTTCCATTTCCACAGTGTAACATCCACCCACCTGTGTAAAATCCGAAATTCCCATGGTGTTGTTCAGAATGTGCTCTGGCACAATCATAAGTATCGCTTGCTACTGAAAACAAGAAAAAAGCCTGAACCATTTGTTAATGGTAGGGGGGGAACACTATGCAATATTTAAAGTTTTAGCATTTATAATCACTGTTGACTGTAACTACACTCAAACTGTTAATGCTATCTTATTTTAATAAACAACACTGTCATATGCAAAACTGGGGTGGCACTTGGGGTGGCAAGGGATCATTTTAGGGTGGCACTTGCCACCCCATGCCACACTTCTAGATCCGCCCCTGTGTGAGAGAGACACTGGTTGTTTTAGATCTACATTACAGAAAGACTAAATTACATTACCTGTTATACTAAAGATTTTTGTGATTCTGTGATTTCTGCTAATTCATTACCTGCAAGCGGCACTGACTTAACACTGCAACATAAAAGTCAGTTTTTTTGATAAATTGTATGACAATGAAAACAAAACTTAAAAAAAAAATTCCTAATACATATTTTAAATGTTGTAGCTCGACCACACGTCTACTGTCATATTCTAGCTTCACATTCTGGACTCTCAGAGGTCCTCTCATTGGGCTGCTGTGTCTTTGTTTTGGTGTCTCTCTTTCCTTGTTGCCATGGTAAGTGCTGCTCTATCCCACCCATGTCTGCATCATGACCCAAGGACTGTAGATTTTATGAATCAGGCAGCTCATTTTGGAATTTGGTCATTTTGCTTGAAACCTGCTTGTGAATTCTAACGATGAAGCAGTGAGTGAGAGCTCTCCAGGTCAGATGTAGCTTTATCTTCATACCAGCACAAACATTTGACCAAACACTGTCAGATCACTGCAGCTGGACTTAAAAGTGCAAGATTAGCTGGATTTGGTTGAGTTTGCCTACACGATGAAATGTCTGCATTGGAAGGAGGAGAGAAACCATTCTTGGCACACGGTGACTCAGGGTGCATCAGGAGACACATCACAGTCTGTATCAGACCAACAGAGGGAGGGCTTCAGCGCAGAGGAAGCTTTAAATGAAGAATGATGAGCTTCATATATTATTCAGTGTTCCTCCTTAACTGGGTATCACATCATTCTTATACATCAAACAGGTGGTAGACGGTGTGTATTGTGAGAATCGTACATGACAGCACCAGAGTGTGAAGAACAGGGGAAGCTATGATTATAGAGAATTCATGCATTAGAAGTAAGTTGAAGTAAGTTGTTCCAGAGGCTCTGCTCCTCTCCACACGACCCACTGGAAAGCAGCACTCAGACATTTTAGTCAATAGCACTTTGACTTTCCTGACACAGTACAGTGCTGCACTGTCCACAGAGGAAAATTGCAAAAGCTTTACAATAGACTTTCTTTAAGAAGAAAAAAGCAGACAAGAGGGATGTATTTTTGACAAGTGTGGTGTTGTTCGGTCTTTTTCTCTCTCTCATTATTTCTTCTTTCTGCCTCAGCTTCCACGTCCATTGTGATAAGAACAGAGACAGCCTCCCAGCATTTTACCACAGTTTATTCTCCACAACCACACACTGAAACAGTTCCATATACAGACAGACATGCAGACGCATGGCTAAAGATGCAAAATAAATAGTGAATTTAATCTATACATAAACAGTCAGAGCCATGCAAATGTGAAGAAGTGGCACAAACACACATTCATCGCAGATTCTCTCACACACACGAACGCACAACATCCATCTGAATGATGAGAATAACAAGTCAGATAAATCCACGCTTGCTCACACGCACACTCGCAGACACACACACCTGCTCAGGGGAGATAAGTGTTGAAGCTGTGAACAGAGCCAGAGTCTTCTGAGCCTGTAAAGTGGGAAGCAGCAGTGTTGCTTCCCACACAGCCTGACTGCTCACAGCTACACTGCTGTGAGCTGCATCCATTCACACAACTGGCCCACATTTCCCTGCAAATTGCAGAACAGCAGAATAAAAAGATCTCCATCGTGCAAACTCTAAGGTTGGCTCAAAAATGGCAACAAAACTTTCTGCCTAATGGAAATGACTCGTACTTAACAAGAGAACTCACGGAGAATAAAAACTGCTCTACTGTCCATGTTTAGGTGAACTTTATTTAATCTGTTAAATCTGTCTCACAAAAAACTGTCCAGAAATGTAGGATTTTATTTGAGTCTATAAAAATGCTATTGTTTGGATAAAACAGTCGCATAGCTTCCACGTTCACCCTGATTGCCGGCAGCGCCTAAGGCAGGAGTATTTAGCCTTGATCATGACTGCTGTGGTCTATGATCTGCATATTTAATTTGGTATTGATTTAACGGTGCTTGCCCTTTCTCACCCAGCCCAGTCCATTTATTTGTTCTGCTTACCAGAAACGACAGTTCTGGGAGCGGCCACAAGGATCAAAATGCAAGTGAAGGACTTTAGACTCACACCATAAAATGTCTACTTTAGACGTACTTACAACCTGGTACAACAACAAAAAATAATGAGCCTCTATGGATAATTTCCCCTTTATTTTCTTTCGGTAACACATCCAAATAAATACTGTGTTCACTTTGATTCACACATCTGCTGACAGTTGTAGTGTTTATCTATGTGCCACCTTTGGAGGTTTAATATGATGATCCGACCTGTGACTAAGGGCGTATTTCCCCAGTAACTTAATAACAGTTTAATTACACTTACATACAAATACTTAAAGGTAGGTACACTACAAAACTAGGAAATAATTATACTCTAAGTAATTTTAAATGCAGTATAAGTACTATTAAGAACTATAATTTCCTGGTAATTTAATGGAAAAGCAAACAACATCATGAGTATGTCTGTACCTTTGGGGGCACAGGTCACGTTATGTCAGATATTATTTATGATAATATTATGTGATAAATAAACCAGTTATACTAACTGTAACTCTGTTGGACAACTTTTGCATTTTTTGAAGAGTTTATTAAAGCCTGTTTTCATTTTTCTGGCTCTCCTTTTTTATAGAAAACGCTGGGGACAAAGCTAAGCTCCTAAAAACTCAGTGATAACTGGTCAGTGACTAATGGATTTAGTTAAACATCCAGATAAAGCTGTTTTGTAATCGGACCCTCACAGGATTCTTTTTGTGCCTCGGAGTTATTTTGTTTTGTTAATCAAGCAGATGTAGGAAGTGACGTGGCAGCAACAAAACAAACACACAGATTTATTCCCTCAGAGCTGACTGTGCTCGACAGAAACTGGCAGGAAGAATATGCTGCCCAGTGTCATATACTGGGTTGCCTGTGTTGAGGGGGTGGGCATTGCGGCTTTACGCCACCCTGACATGCTTCACGGCGGGGCAGTCTATGTGCAGTTCTACTCCTAGCTGCCGCACCCGTTGTTGTGCTGTGATAACCCATGCTGGATGTACGTTCAATAAAGCAGCATCATAAGAAAGCTACAGAGTGGTCGTTCTACACCCAGTACAAATGTCGCAGCTTCCAGTTGAAGGCTGCAAGCTGCTATAACTCAGAGCTAAAGAGGCTTTTACAAAATGCTGAATCAAAGGTATGAAAGCCTAGTTGATGATTGGGGGAAGAGCAGAGAAGGATTTGATGATATACTGACGAACCTGAAGGGAGTGAAGCAAAGCTGGTGATTTACTGGTCAGTTTATAATGTTCCCTCAATGTCAGGAGCTGTGGACGTTACAAAAGGCAAGAAAATGCCTCAACGCAGCAACACTAAATGTCCTGAGCAAATGCGTTTAGATATAAAACTGTTATTATTTTATTTTACAGTGATTTCATTGAACTGTGCAGTCATATAGTATAATCTGCAACTCAAATAAATACAATTCAATGCATTATTTATTGCACACTGAGAAATTCTCCCCCAAAGCCTCTGCACCTTTCTCAGAAACAACAAATGCTGCTCTTTCTGTTCCCACTCTCGCCCACTCTCTGCCTGCCTGCTTCACTGAAAGGATCGTACGGAGTACAGAATTACTCCATTACTTTTAAAGATCCATCATCTTTTCAGCATTAATGAGCCCAGTTTTGGATTCCATGGCATCATATATTTTTGAATTCTATTATTAAAAAGGAATATTCTTGTTATTTCCAGAGCATATTTTAACATCCTCTCTGAAAAGGATGAAAATGACGACAATTACTTTGGCCATTACTTACCTTTAGTGCGACATTATTTCTCTGGAAGTATAGTGCTTTGCCACAGTATGAAGCATTTGTTCTCTCTATTCAGCCTCAGTTCTCCACAGAGAGGAGGCAGCGTGGTCCTGCTCGCTCACACCTGACCAGAGGCACACATGTGCATTTATCAGCCTTTTAATATTTTTTTCTTTCATCATCGTGTAAGTGCATGCACATGCACGCGATCCTTCAAACACATGACAAAGGAAAGTGCACATGTGAATGAATAATTTGGCTGGTGGCTCTTTCTCCTGCATTAGAAGATCATTTCCTGTTCACGTCTGATTCTAGTTACATCTGCAGCTCTACATTTCAAAGATATCCGTACAGAAGCTTGGGACATTTGGGATTCTGTAAATGTAACGGAAAATATTCCCAAATTTTGATATTTTATTATTTGTTACAGCAATAAATAAATAAAACAAAAAACTAATAACCATCGAGCTGTGTATGGTTATGGTGGGAATGTTTAGAAACTGTACAACGTTTGTGACTGTCGGAAACTTGAAAGTGACGATGAAGGAAGTGACGTCCAGGCGCTTTCTGGCCAACCTCCTCACACTACCTGACGAGAACGTACACAGAAAACTGCCAGCAATATGAAGTGGGTCGTTACACTTGTCTCTACCAATAAGAATGAAACATAAATACATTAGAGGGTTACCGAGGCAATGGGACTGCTAGCAGCCAACAGTCAGCTCCAGCGCAGTGGGCTGAAACATAAACAGCTACAGTAACTAGCAAACACGTTACAGGAGATATCTGTAATTATTATTTTGAGTCTTCAGTTTAAATTAATATGTGTTAAACTGAGGTATTGTTAATCAGCAGGGAAGATGGCTTACGTACTGTTGTTTTTCTTTTACAGTGATGTGGGGTTTCAAAAACCAGTTTAATCTGGTTGGCCTTCTATGCCTCCTCTGATTGGGCGCAGTCTTTGTGAAGAGAGTCATTTGATGAAATTCCCACTGGTTACACTGGAATCTCAAAGTATGCTATATATATATATAAAATGATTTGTGCAAATTTATTGTAATTAAACATGAATTCTGTACCAAATTTCAACACAGTCCATCTACCAGCTCGACGAGCGGAGCATCTCTGACCCAACAGTGATGCAACGTGTGTTGTGTCAGACACTCAGCACACATTTCAGCCCATAAGCACACAAAAACTTTACAGAAAACTTGTGTGTGACACGAAGCTAAAGAGTGGAGCTGCAGGGTTCATGATCGGGTTTGAACCTTGTTGTACTAAAACATCATCCATTCTGTTTGCAACACGAGGGCAGACAGTGAAAAGTATGAATGATTCAACAAAGTCTTGTTGACAGCTCTTGGAGGGAGCTGCTGCTCTGATATTTTCTGTGTTTGCTGCACCTCACCTTCACAGGCTCACACTGAGATCCAGTTTAACCCCACGGCCCTCTCACTGGGAAAGTGCTTCACTATTTATACTCCGGCTGAATAATTCACAGTTAAGACTGGATGAAGCTGTGCTGCAGAAAGCGGGTGTCACTGAGGTTGAGGTAATTGAAGCTAAATCCTTGATACAAGTTAAACTGTTTTTTGCTTGGTTCACTCAGACTTGATGGGCAACATCCAAGAAGAGCCAACAGTATCAGCCTGCATCTTTAATACACGGGATACATGTTTGAATACATGGATACATGTTCGAATACACGGGATACATGTTTGAATACACGGGATACATGTTTAAATACACGGGATACATGTTTGAATACACGGATACATGTTAGAATACATGGGATACATGTTCGAATACACGGGGTACATGTTTGAATACACGGGATACATGTTTAAATACACGGGATACATGTTTGAATACACGGGATACATGTTTAAATACACGGGATACATGTTTGAATACACAGGATACATGTTCGAATACACGGATGTATGTTCGAATACACGGGATACATGTTTGAATACACGGGATACATGTTCGAATACACGGGATACATGTTTAAATACACGGGATACATGTTTGAATACACGGATACATGTTTGAATACACGAGATACATGTTTGAATACACGGGATACATGTTCGAATACACGGGATACATGTTTAAATACACGGGATACATGTTTGAATACACGGGATACATGTTTGAATACACGGGATACATGTTTAAATACACGGGATACATGTTCGAATACACGGGATACATGTTTGAATACACGGGATACATGTTTGAATACACGGGATACATGTTTGAATACATGGGATACATGTTTAAATACACGGGATACATGTTTGAATACACGGGATACATGTTTAAATACACGGGATACATGTTTGAATACACGGGATACATGTTTGAATACACGGGATACATGTTTGAATACACGGGATACATGTTCGAATACACGGGATACATGTTTGAATACACGGGATACATGTTTGAATACACGGGATACATGTTTGAATACACGGGATACATGTTCGAATACACGGGATACATGTTCGAATACACGGGATACATGTTTGAATACACGGGATACATGTTTGAATACACGAGATACATGTTTGAATACACGAGATACATGTTTGAATACACGGATACATGTTCGAATACACGGGATACATGTTTGAATACACGGGATAAAAGACAAAAAATATGCAAGAAAGAGAAAAAATACTTCAGAATATCAACTAAGGCCGAAACTGTTTAATTGAAAATGGCTCCCTATCTGCAGCTGCTGGTAAAGCTTATTATTCCACCCCACAGCTCCAGAGCCCTAAAGAATAATTTAGAGGTGAGCTGAATGACTGTCAGGCACAGTGACTTTGGCACTGAGGCACAAGGTCCTTAAATCTGCCATCCAAGGGCTGCACTCATTTTTCTTTATATATCCTCTTGTCTCTCTCTCTTGCATCTGGTCCTTCCATGTTGTGTAACTCTAGTTTATTATCACTCTCAAACTCCTGTCACTTTTTTTTCTTTAGTGATGTTTTACTTACAGAATTGCTCTAATCTGTGAGCAGAGTTTATCACACTCCAGACAAAGTGTAAATCGCCACTGAGATTGGATAAAGCTGAACCTTTTCTTCAAGTTAGGTCTTGAAAATGTTCTTTCTCATTCTAAAAATAATAAACGGAAAACGTTTGCCTCTGATCATAACCTCTGATTATATCCTCTGGGTCTGAAAAGTGGAACCTGTGCTGGCACCGTCTTTAATGGCGAGCAGAGGCTGACTCATCTGGTGTTTCTCATTATCACGTATGCCAGTTTTGTACTTTCATACTTATTATTTGTTCGCTTAGGGGTTAAAACTAAGTTTGGGAGACCACAGCAACATTTGAACATTAGTTTTAATTCAGAATAATTACAAGCAGAGATGGGCAGTAAATGCGTTACTGTAATCCAATTACTTTTTTCAAGTAACGAGTAAAGTAAGGGATTACTATTGCAAAAATTGTAATTAGAATACTGTTACTTCCCGTAGTAACGCTGCGTTACTGCGTTACTAAAACCGTGATTTTTTGCGAAAATGTCTCATGACAGTGACGTAAGCGAGTGCGATGTTCGTGACAACAGCTGTGTGCAGATCAACAATGGATCACATATCGATTGTGGGAGAGAGTATGAGCGTGCAGCGTTTACAGTTTTTGCCCGTTGCTTGAACACATTTGGCAAAACGTCGCTCATTGTGCCAAAACTCTAAACACAAGTAAACACGACACAACACTGGGAAATATACCATACACATCTGTGCCAAAATGAAACTCCACTCCCAAAACCTAAACTCTGCTGTCAAAACCTAACATTCCTCTGTCAAAATGTAACTCTGTTGACAAAATGACACATACTTGCATCATATGCAAACACTTACAGATCAGGGGGAACACACTAGTCTTCTTTACATAAAACACTGCAGTCCTTGATTTCCATTGTTTATTCAGAAGGCACATTTACAGGAGACACATTTCCAAACAACCAAAAACGCAAATAGACCTACTCAATAGTGTACATCGCAGTACCATGAATTCAGATGAAGCAAAAAAAAAAAAAAACCACAACACAATAATACTGCAATAGAAAAAACACTATACTGTAAACACAAAAAACCATGACAATTGTGCATAAGTGGGCTCATGGATCCCGCCGTCTGTTGGGGTCTGGCCACAGGACCTCATCAACATCGCAAGCTATGTCCTCTCCCGCTAGGCACCGGGGAAAATACCCTCTTGCATGCCGAAACCATCCATGGATCGCTGTCACCTCAATGTCGCCGCAGGCCTGTTCCATTGCCTGCAGAAGAGGCGTGCGGGCATGTGGTTGGCGGTCATATACTCGCCATCTCCAAGCCGAAAAAAATTCCTCAATAGGGTTTAAAAATGGTGAGTAAGGGGCAAGTATACCACTTCAAATTGATTGTGGTCGGTGAACCAGGCCTGGACCAGAGCAGCCCGATGGAAACTGACATTATCCCATATCACCACAAACCTGGGCTGATCTGGTCTGTTCTGTACAACTATGTTATGGAGAGCATCTAGAAATGTGAGTATGTGTTGGCTATTGTATGGACCTAGCATTGCATGATGGTGCAGAAGTCCTCGAAGGCATATGGCGGCACATAATGTGATGTTTCCCCCGCGCTGCCCTGGGACGTGCACAACTGCCCTTTGGCCAGTTACATTACGACCCCGTCGTCTTGTTTTGCTCAGGTCGAATCCAGCTTCATCAATGAAAATGTATTCATGAGGCTGTGCAGCTCCATCCATGGCCAAGATTCTCTGGAAAAAAGGGGAACATATCACTGTACTACAGTGCTACACATACAGCACCCTCACCCCATCACACAGGTACCTGTGTAGCTCTCAGAATAGATCCATGTGGTACTGATATGGTACATATTCAGCTGCTACTGGACTTCACCAATACTCTATTGTAAATGTAAGGGACAGTTACACGTACCCGTACATATTCAGCTCGAAGTCCTTTGACCCTTTCACTGTTCCTCTCGAATGGGACTCTGTAGAGCTGCTTCATGGTGATGCTGTGTTTACCCAAGATGCGTCTGATGGTGGTGATGCTCACATGGTCTATGTTGCTGAACACTCGCCTGTCTGCAAGTATTTTCCGTCGTAGCTGGTGGAGACGGATGGCATTGTCTGCCCTCACTAGGTCCACAACGGCAAGTTCCTGCTGTTGTGTGAACAGGCGTTGCCGTCCTCCCCCAGAAGGTCTTCGGGTCATTCTGGAGGAATACAACCACATATTGTCATCGGTTTGCTTATTTTTCTTACAGTACTTTACTGTACGTACTGTGTCATCCACTGTACAACACTGTACTTCAATATGAGGAATCAGCCACTTTGGCTGCAAAAGGAGCATTAGCACCCCGTACACTTGATATGGTAATGTGATATACTGTAGAACAGTGCTATGAAACCATCTGAGTAGAGCAGAAGGTATGGAGGTGAAGACATACCTGTTTTCTAGTCGGAATGTTCGTATTACAGATGCCACTGTGAAGCGGCTTAGATGTGGGTGGACTCTCTGCCCAGCTTCCCTCATAGTCAGGCCATGGTTGATGACATGGTCCACCAAAGTTGCTCTTATTTCATCAGAAATATGGGTCCGTGCATGGCCTCTTCGGCCTCCTCCTCCTCTTCCTCCTCCTCTACCTCTTCCTCTTCCTCTTGCTCTCCCTCCATCCATGCTTGCGAAGTTCTTGAAATGGCTACGCTGAGGGCTTTTTGTAGTTGGCTAATTGGTGTTCGGTTTTGCAAGTACGTGCCTTCAGGTGTGTATTTGAGTGGTTGCAATTACCCGATGTGTTTTGTATTTTGGATACATGTGTTTTCCGAATGGCACCCTGAAATTTCATTTTGTGAGCGAAGTGTCTTATGTATGAAATAGAGTGTAGCATGCAGGACCAGGTGTGTTGCATAAAGGAGTAGGAGTGTTGCATAATTGGTACTGGGGTGCAAAGCAGCACTTTTGTTTAAGGTATGGGTACATGTGTTTGAGGTATGGTAACAAAAGCTTCACGTTGTGTTACTTTAGTCTGAGCATGGGTTTATAGTGTTCAAGCAACGGGCAAAAACTGTAAAGCGTGGAAGCACTGACCTTACTTTGAGTTTGATTCCATAAAAAGTGACAAAAACATTAGTGTCCGCTGTGCGTGGGAAGAAAACGTATTTTTACAGCGAAAAAACCCCTAAACTTCCAACAAGCACCGAGTAGCTACGACGTAATGGGAAACTCACAGAGAAACTCACGGATTCTTCCACTGACCGCAGCACACCTGCACCAGGGTAACCCTCCGCCTACCCCACTCCTGCTTTACAGGTGAAAATAGAGCAACAGGACCGCTGAGTCTTTGACTTTATTTATTTTCTGCTGTGTTTTACTTGCATCTATTTGAAAGACTGAGTGTAAACACAAAAAATATTTTATTTTATGAGCTGGAATGTGCAGAAAATAGGTTTAAATGTTAAACTAATTTCTTCCAGTCAGAGAATGTTGCAGATAATTAAATGTTTGCTTGAAGCATAAAGTTAAAAGATTAAAACTAATAAAACAAGTTTTAAAAAGAGACTTTTCCATCTGATTACATTTTGTATGATGGATTATGCAGAAAAAGTAGAATTGGGCTGAAAGATCTATCGCTTTATCACCTACTCAGGTTGTAAATCGTGTTTTTAAAAAGTAACTAAGTAACTAAGCAATTAATCACTTTTGAAAAAGTAATCAGTAAAGTAATGGGATTACCTTTTGGGGGAAGTAATCAGTAATTAGTTACTGATTACTTTTTTCAAGTAACTTGACCAACACTAGTTACAAGTATAAGACATTTATTCATCAGGGCATAAAGATTTTCAAAACATACTGACAGCACTGCAGTAAGACATTAGAAAGGAGTCAAATGAATCAGTTATGAAGGTTAACTTCAGTCTGAGCCACAATGATTTGTCCAAAACTAATAAAACAAACAAAACCCCAAATATCACCCGGCAGATTTAACATCAGCAGATTATGTTTAGCCTCGAATGAGAAACGAAGGCCAATGATTGGCTTTTGAAAACAGACGCAGCTGATAGCTGTCATCTGTCATCTCCACCCACATGGATGGAGCACCAACACATTAGGCGTTTGGACCATACTTGACTTTATGTGTAATCTGAATTAGAGCCATACTTGGCACACAAGCGCACAAAAGAATACATTTCAGTGTTAAAAGTGATATTTTAGTAAACGATGTGTTAATGAGCTCGAGTGCTGGTCACAGGTTTTACTAAACACAAAAACAGAACAAAACAAAAACACGACTTTTGATTGGATGTGTTTCTACTTCAGAGAAGCTGCTGGAATGGGTTACCCCTCACCACCAAAGGTCAGCTTATCTGTGATTACAACCCAGCAGCAGCTTTGAATAAACAGCAATATTATCGGCGAGAGAGCTTTAACATCTGTAAGGTTAATCTCATTTTGAATCCCAGTGGCAGAGTTTTTATCTTGTACTGAATAGAAATGCATCATTATTTTGGTGTCTGACCTCCAACTGAAGAAGCTGGAATTTGACACATTGAGATTTTCACAGCAGTGTTTTATAGTGACTGTGGGTTAAAGTCAGAGAAAAATGAATAATTGTCATGGTCCTGGGTCATGTGACCCAGCGTTTGAAGTGTTGCTGAGTTTTTCTCATTTTGTATTACGATCCGTGTACAAGTTCTCTTTGCTAGTCTTAACTTTGTTTCAGTGCCTGGTTATTGTGTCTTGAGTTTCTTATGGTCGCGGTTTAGTTTCTTGATTATTTAGTAATTTCCGCTTTCTGCTCTCTGTGCGTCTGTGTTTATGTGTTTGTGTGAGTTCTCGTGCCTCGTTTCGCCTCCTTGTGGTTTATTCCATGTTTCCCGAGTCCGTCACGTTCCCTCGCTCCCTCTCGCCTGCCTCTCCTCCACTTCTGTGTCATGTTCTCCAGTTTCCTGTTTTATTGTGAAGGTCTCGTGTTTTCATGTTCAGCGTGTCTTGTTTTGCTTCCCCTGTGGCGTCATGTTAACGTCAGCTGTGTTCCCCATGTGTCCTCACTCCCCTCGTTATCCTTCTGCGTATTTACGTCAGCGTCTCCTCCCTCCTGTGTCGCGTCCTCCCTCATAGTTGTGTGCGTTTCCTGTGTCTTTCCCCATGTATGTAGTGCTCCCAGTATAGTTTGTGTTATTTTCTCAGCTGTATTCTGAGTTCACGTTTCACCAAAGTGATTTCGCGTTTGGGTCCAATCCTGCCTGCACACAGCTGTTTATGAATAAATTAAACAATCCAATAAAACTTTGATCATTTCTTTATTTGATCAGTTGTGCAGAAATGAGCATTAAAACTAAGACTACGTTCACATGAAAGCACAGTTCTGTGCACACAAATTGAGCCATTTTATTAGCACCAAAAACAAATTATTTATGCTGACATTCATCCCCTTTTTCCAAGCGAAAGAGGAATCTGCAAGGTTGTTCATTTAATAATGCAGAGTATGAGGAGAACGAGTTGTAACATTAAAAATATAACAGGTCTCTGTCAGTATTAAAAAAGAGACACTTTCACCCATTTGTAATTTTATTGCTTTTCTCTTTTCTTCTGTTGTTTATGGCTCTATTTATTTTAGCTTCTTGCAGACAGAATAACAAATTAAAGAGGAGAAATCAATAAAAAGAAAATCTAGAAATGAAACATAAAAAGCAAACATAGAGGAGGAATAACTTACCGCACTCTCCCTCATTACAAAGAACAAGGTGGTTTAAAAGAGAGACAGGCCGAGGCATTTGTTATCCACCGTCTGCTGCAGCATCGTCCTCATCAGCCTGGCTGCAGCAGCCAGTCACGCAGACACATGATGTACAAAGCTCAGTGAAGCTTCCTTTCCACTTGATAAATATGGACATGTGTCTCTGAGTCCTGTAGAATAGCTGCTGTGGATAGATGCATTGGATTTGCTGGAGGAAGCTAAACAAACAAGCTGCCTATCTGCACTGATAAACATTTATTAATGAATTTTAGAGTTCATGAGATAGAGAATGAAATCACTGTGAATGTTATTTTTGTGCATTTGGAAAGCTCATTTCATTATATTTTGTTTTTCTAAGTCATGTTTGTGTCGATGGGGATCTGAGCCGTTTACATCGCTCATATACGATCGCAAGAAAAGTCCTCACACGTCTCCACACAGTCCTAAAAACTAAGTGCACCTTTGTTTCTTCAACAGGAATTAAGAGGGTGGCCAGGCGCTGCTAATCACATATACTGTGATTATTGTCAGCAGAAAGGTTTGACAGTTTCAGAAGCTTCAGGTGTGTGAGTGCAGCGATCTTCCCAGGAGTAGCAAATTCAGCCCAAGTTCAGACCCGTGTTATGAACATGCTGTATGAGTAATGTGAACTCTAGAAATGAGAACGAGACAGTTTGCTGAAAGGTCTAACTCATAGCATAATGCACTCTATAAGGTATTAAGCCAGACTCTGTGCAGAGGAACTTGCTGTTGCTTTGTAGCGTGCTGTGTTGGAGCTCCTACAAAGGGTCTGTGCATATTCTGTTCCTATCAAGATAACAAAGAAGATAAAGATCAGATTTCGGCAGAGCTGAGAGGATCTCTGAACCAGCCTGTTACAGTCAAATGTGATTGAGCACATTTCACTCAATTGCACAGGAAGGTCACAGATATCCTGGGGCTAAAAACAATGGAGCTGTCCACCAACTCTGACCTGGACTTCATATGAACCCGGCTCGTGAAGCTGGTGGTTAAACAGCATTAAAGCCACTAGAATTTCAAAACGTTTTGTTTAACCATTAAAGGATGTCATTGTAAAGCAGACAGCACAGTAATGAACGGAGCTGACATTACTGACTTTCCTTCACATGTTTTTGTTGCGTGCAGGGCACCGGAGAGAGAAGCTGAGCCCACCACAGACATTATTAACCTTGGTAGAACCTCAAAATCCCATCCTTTCGTGAACCTCAGGACCAAAAATGGTCCCGCCCCAAAAGTGCTCTAAAAATGTTATATATCAATATTTTTTTCTACTTTAAATTAGTCAATCTTTTAAAACTGCTTCTGCTTAAAATATCCATGTCAAGTTTTAATTATATTTTCATTGTTTTAACCCTTTAAATACCAGTTTGTGTACATGAGCGCCCTGTTTTTTAACAGAAAAAAAAATACAAACTTAAATATTTTCCATAAAATACATTTGAAGTAATATTTGATTGTTATTATAATTAGGCCTTTAGATGAGCCAAAGATTGGCACCAACATTCATTTTGATCCATTATTATTTTTTGTGCAGGAGCACATTTAAAAAAAATGCATCCACCTTTATGCCTAAGGACAATTCCTCAAAAAGTGCTATAAAAAATTATATATTCATATTTTTTTTCATTTTAAATTAGCCAGTCTTTTAAAACTACTTCTCCCTGAAATATTCATGTAAAGTTTTAATTATATTTCGGGGGTTTTAACCCTTTTAATCGCAGTTTAATTACATGAGCGCACCGTTTTTTTTAGCCCCCAAAAACAAAACTGAATATTAACACAGCTTTTTGCTGCTTTACTCTCTCTGCACAGCAAAATCTCCAGTGTTAAATTAACACTAGAGAGTGTCTATATGGGTCCACACCTCTGAGTGTTAAATACAACACTGTTGAGTGTTAAATTAACACTTTTGACAGTGTTATATGTTTAATAGTGACCCAGTCAGTTTTGAAGATTAACAAAGACTAACACTGAGCAGTGCTGATTTTCTAACACTGGAAAATAACTCAAAATGTTAGAAATATTCCAGTGTTAGAAAATCAGCACTGCTCAGTGTTAGTCTTTGTTAATCTTCAAAACTGACTAGGTTACTTTTAAACATATAACACTGTCAAAAGTGTTAATTTAACACTCAACAGTGTTGTATTTAACACTCAGAGGTGTGGACCCATATAGACACTCTCTAGTGTTAATTTAACACTGGAGATTTTGCTGTGTGTGTCTGTTTGTTCTGAGCCTTTACTTTTTCTGGAGCTGTTAAATTTTCCCTCCTGTCATGTCTTTATACGACAGCTGGATAAATGGATGGCAATTTACCCGATTTTAACAAGTCGACTGGCACAAAATATTGCATTGAAAATTGTATTTTGGCACTTAAATGACATGTAAATGAGGGGTGATCGTATGATGTTTTTGCAGTACATTTGTGAAGTTGCTCTAGCTTTTATTTCACCTAAAAATATATCAAGTATCAAAATGAAGGCGGTCAATCCAAATCAGGCCATTACCAATTTTTTAGCCTTTAACTTATCAATAAATTTCTACTTAGCTGTAGCTGATGTTGGCACAGTGGTGTCAGCACATATCTCAAGCACCTGCAATGAAAAGAAGGCAGCTAACACAAAATCACACCAAAGAGAAAAGCTGATGCTGAAGGCAGAACATTTAGATCGAGCTGGGAGTTGGACACATCTTTATGCCGTCTAAATATAGACCAGTATAATCATTTGCCCTAAACAATTTCCATTTTCAGAGAACATCATTTATGTTGTCACTGTGTGTTTGAAACCCAAACCCACCAGAGATGCTGAATCATGGACAGTAGCGGTTTTTGATACGGGCGACACAGAGGGAGTGCTCGCCCAGGGCGCCAAACAGGCTAGGACCGCCACTGTTTGTGCTGATGTTAATGCCAGAGGGTGGGACTGAACATAATACATAATCAGAGATAATTCAATAATCTTTATTTTTCTACAGAATAGCTGATCTGTCACGTGCAAGCCAACGCAGCAGGCTCAGCCTGACGTTCAGCAGGAGTTACACACTTTTCCTGTTCTGGAACAAATTTTCTGTTTTTTGTAATGAGCCAACTAAATGGAACAACTGATGCATTATCATCTAATACAGTTCATACAGATGGATAAGAAAGATTTGTTTTTACATGAGGACACATTTGGTTTAATTGTCTCATCCTAGCTGTCGTATTCTTAAACACACAGTTGTTTCCTGGTTCATCTCTTTGAACCGATTATGGGCTACCGGTTGTGGACTACAATTAAAGGCTATATTAGACTTTCATTTTTTATTAAATCAATTCATTTCAATAAATTATAAATGTCTTGTGTCTTGATGTGATTCTCATTTCCCCGTGTGGCTCTTAGTTAAACTGAGTGTGACACCCCTGATGTAGTCTTTTGTGTTTCTGCCAGGTTGAATTACTCTGATCCTGCGACTTTTCAGGAACCGCTGTCCATGCACACACACATGCACGCACACATGCATACACACATGCACGCATGCACACGCACTGTGAAGTTTATTATTTAAGAATCAGTGTTCAGCCATCTAACACGCACTCAGGTGACATCATTCCTTCTGACACTGATGTTTTTACCCTCACACATTTTTTTAAACAAACATGACCTTCATCCATTTGCATCAGCATCACTTAGAAGCGTAATACCTGATGTTGCTTTATCAATAAATGAATATACAAACAGTGCAGGCCTTGTGGACAGCACTGATTTTGTGCCATACATGCTTTATTATTTCATGTATGACTGCATGGAAAGTTCTACATTTGTAAACTGCTATATCAAGTACGCTGCTGTCAAAATAGTAAAATATCCTCCCTCATCCTCCATCCATCATCCTCCATCCATCATCCTCCATCCATCCATCATCCTCCATCCATCATTCATCCATCCATCCATCATTCATCCATCCATCCTCCATCCATCCATCCATCATCCTCCATCCATCATTCATCCATCCATCCATCCTCCATCCATCCATCCATCATCCTCCATCCATCATCCATCATCCATCCATCCATCCATCCATCCATCCATCATCCATCATTCATCCATCCATCCATCCTCCATCCATCCATCCATCATCCTCCATCCATCATCCATCATCCATCCATCCATCCATCCTCCATCCATCCATCATCCATCATTCATCCATCCATCCATCCTCCATCCATCCATCCATCATCCTCCATCCATCATCCATCATCCATCCATCCATCCATCCTCCATCCATCCATCAATCCATCAATCCTCCATCCTCCATCCATCCATCATTCATCCATCCATCATCCATCAATCCATCCTCCATCCATCATCCATCCATCCATCATTCATCCATCCATCCTCCATCCATCCATCCATCCATCCATCCATCCATCCATCCATCCATCCATCATCCATCAATCCATCCATCCATCCATCATTCATCAATCCATCCATCCATCATCCATCATCCATCCATCATCCTCCATCCATCCATCATCCATCATTCATCCATCCATCCATCCTCCATCCATCATCCTCCATCCATCATCCTCCATCCATCCATCATCCATCATTCATCATCCATCATTCATCCATCCATCCATCCATCCATCATCCTCCATCCATCATCCATCATCCATCCATCCATCCATCCATCCATCAATCCATCAATCCTCCATCCTCCATCCATCCATCATTCATCCATCCATCCATCCTCCATCCATCCATCCATCCATCAATCCATCAATCCTCCATCCTCCATCCATCCATCATTCATCCATCCATCATCCATCAATCCATCCTCCATCCATCATCCATCCATCCATCATTCATCCATCCATCCATCCTCCATCCATCCATCCATCCATCCATCCATCCATCATCCATCCATCCATCCATCCATCCATCCATCCATCCATCCATCATCCATCAATCCATCCATCCATCATCCATCCATCCATCCATCCATCCATCCATCATCCATCAATCCATCCATCCATCATCCATCATTCATCCATCCATCCTCCATCCATCCATCCATCAATCCTCCATCCTCCATCCATCCATCATTCATCCATCCATCATCCATCAATCCATCCTCCATCCATCATCCATCCATCCATCATTCATCCATCCATCATTCATTCATCCATCCATCCATCCATCCATCCATCCATCATTCATCCATCCATCCATCCATCCATCCATCCATCCATCCATCCATCCATCCATCCATCAATCCATCCATCCATCATCCATCATTCATCCATCCATCCTCCATCCATCCATTCATCAATCCATCCATCCTCCATCCATCCATCATTCATCCATCCATCCATCATTCATCCATCCATCCTCCATCCATCATCCATCCATCCATCCATCATCCATCCATCCATCCATCCATCCATCCATCATCCATCCATCCATCCATCCATCCATCCATCCATCATAAGATAAGATAAGATAACCTTTATTAGTCCCACACGTGGGAAATTTGTTTTGTCACAGCAGGAAGTGGACAGTGCAAAAGTTATGAGGCAAAAATTAGAATACAATAAGAATAAATACAGTACACAACTGTACAGAATAGAATAAAATAAAATACTATATACAGTAGAATAAAATAAAATAAATATACAATAAGATAAAAATAGAATACAAATACAAATACTATATACAACTGAGTAAAAATACAACGATGACAGAAAGGATTATTGCACTTAGTATTATTGCACATGTGTGGATGTGTGTGCTTGATCAGTTAAAGTCTTTATTATGGAGTCTGACAGCAGTGGGGAGGAAAGACCTGCGAAATCTCTCCGTCCCACACCGTGGGTGCCGCATTCTCCCACTGGAGGAGCTGCTCAGTGCTGTCAGAGTCTCATGCATGGGGTGGGAGATGTTGTCCAACAGGGATGACAGCTTAGCCGCCGTTCTCCTGTCACTCACCACCTCCACTGGGTCCAGAGGGCATCCTAGAACAGAGCTGGCCCTTCGGATCACCCTGTTCAGTCTCTTCCTGTCCCCAGCAGAGATGCTGCCGCCCCAGCAGACCACGCCATAAAAGATAGCAGAAGCCACAACAGAGTCATAGAAGGTCTTCAGGAGTGGGCCCTCCACTCCAAACGACCTGAGTCTCCGCAGCAGGTACAGCCTGCTCTGCCCTTTCCTGTAGAGGGCGTCTGAGTTATGAGTCCACTCCAGTCTGTTGTTCAGATGAACACCAAGGTACCTGTAGCTGTCCACAGCCTCAATGTCCATACCTTGGATGTTCAGTGGTTGCAGTGGAGAATGCTTGTGCCTGCGGAAGTCTACCACCAGTTCCTTGGTTTTACTGGCGTTGATCTGGAGGTAGTTCAGCTGGCACCAGTCCACAAAGTCTTGGGTCAGACCTCTGTACTCCTTGTCGTCCCCATCAGTGATGAGGCCGACTATTGCAGAGTCATCAGAGAACTTCTGCAGGAAGCACTGGGTGGAATTGTGGGAGAAGTCTGCAGTGTAGATGGTGAAGAGGAACGGAGCCAGAACCGTTCCCTGTGGGGCCCCCGTACTGCAGACGACCCTGTCCGACACACAGCCCTGAGTCCTCACATACTGTGGTCGGTCGGTGAGGTAGTCCAGGATCCAGGTAGTGAGGTGATGCTCCACTCCAGAGTTCACCAGCTTGTCCTTTAGAACCGAGGGAAGAATGGTGTTGAAGGCACTGGAGAAATCAAAGAACATGATTCTCACAGTGCTTCCAGCGGTCTCCAGGTGAGCGAGGGAACGATGTAGGAGGTGAATGACGGCATCATCCGCTCCAATGCCAGGCTGGTAGGCAAACTGAAGTGGGTCCAGTGATGAGCTTATTAGGCGCCGAAGCTGAGCCAGGACCAACCGCTCCAGGGTCTTCATCAGGTGGGATGTCAGAGCCACCGGCCTGTAGCTGTTGAGGTCCTTGGGGCGTGAAGTCTTTGGCACTGGTACAACACAGGAGGTTTTCCAGAGCTGTGGGACTCTTCCCAACCTCAGGCTCAGGCTCAGGATCATCCTCCATCCATCATCCATCATCCATCCATCCATCCATCCATCCATCCATCCATCCATCATCTATCCATCCATCCATCCATCATCCATCCATCATCCTCTATCCATCATCCATCATCCATCCATCCATCCATCCATCCATCCATCCATCCATCCATCCATCCATCCATCCATCCATCATTCATTCATCCATCCATCATCCATCAATCCATCCTCCATCCATCATCCATCCATCCATCATTCATCCATCCATCCATCCATCCATCCATCCATCATCCATCCATCCATCCATCCATCCATCCATCCATCCATCCATCCAGCTTATCAGTGTCCAGGTTGTGGGGGCAGGACTCAAAGCAAAGATGCCAGGACATTCCCGGAGACATTCCCAAGCTGGGCACCACATATAATCCCTCCAGCACCTCCAAGGCACCTCACAGACGAGGTGTCCTGGAACCACTACAGCTGGCCTTCAAAGACAAGGAGCAACACTTCTACTTGGTGATAGGGTGTTTAAACCACCCATTTGGGATAAACTCTGAGGTCACTGCAGACACTGTGCCGATCCATCTGTTAGTCTCCCTCTGCACTTTTCCTCCACACAAAATCCCAGGATATTTCAGCTGTTCTGTGGGGGCAGCACCTCCACCTCAACCCAGGGTAAGCACTCCTCAGTTTTGAAGCTTCCAGCCATTTAAAAAAACTGCTGATCCAGCTCAGGCAAGATATGTGAAACCCCAGAGCCTATCCCAGCTGTCACAGGACAAAAGTCTGGGTATCACAGCAAATCCAGCATGTCCAAATTAACACTGTCGGATTTGATTTCAACACTATTAAAGTGTCTATATGGGTCCACACCAGAGAGTGTTAATTTAACTCTTTTTGGAGAGTTGGTACGTTAACTCTGATTTAGTGTTAAACACCAAATCTGTCTGGAGTTGATAATTTAACACTTGGTGTTAAGAGTTTATATATTAACTCTCAAAGAGTATTTTAGTTTAACTACGTAAGAGTTATCTTCTAATTCATTCTAAAAAGCGGGAATTTTACTGTTCTGAACTTCTAGAAATTTCTTTTGGAAATAAACATTTACTAAAAAGATGCAATGGTTTTTGAAAAACATTTATTCTGAACTGTGCACCACAATTTCAAAACATTTTCTGAAAGATGTAACAGTGTACATGTTCTCACTTTCATTAGAATTTTGTTTATCAAAAGGTCTGACATGGTAAATGCAAATAACAGCATCTCATCATTTATTTCTTCAATACAATATGCATGTCCTTCATTCATCCCTTTGTGGAACTTCAACGCACTTCTGCTCTCCCCCATATTCCATCTTCACAAGCATATCCTGTGCAGAGATTGAATAAAAACTAGTTGACACTAATTAATGGCACAAATAATCCAGTAAACAATTGCAGCACAGTAAAAAAAAAAAAAAGGAATCCTCTTTGAGCCATTACTTGTGTAAAGTATTTTCCCAAAAGACAAGGACACAGGCAACAGGTAATACTGAACTAAATGTAAAACCGCAACCTTTTTCATTTTTACCTAAACCGTGTGCACAAAACTCTGGAGGGATCTATGCTAACGTAGAACCCAGTCAGGACGTCTGCTACTGCTGTTCGTCTACTACTGCTCGTTTTTTTTTATGGGCGATCGTTTTCAGGCTTCAAGCAGCACCATTATACCAACATTTCACATTCTAGACATTGTTTTAGGTGTATTTGACCAAAAGTTTGACTGAAAATTCACATGCAAGCTTTTTTCAAGGCTGTGGTATTTGCCTGCAAACAATACCTTTCAGCTAGCTAAAACAGAATATTATGCTATCAGCGAGCAACATGGCTAATGCCTTTCACACAGCTTTGTCTCAACTCCAAAGAGCCACAGAAGTAAAAGCTCATAATAATAATTGAAACAATCTTTGAAAGAATGACTTACCAAGCATGGCAAACAACTCAAATATGTAGAGCAAAATGTTCTGAAACGGCTTCACTTCAGCTTCGATTGGAGCCGTGCTGGGGGCGGAGTCTGTGAATTTACTCTGTTGGTGTCATAGCCCCTCTAGGAGTTCAGAGTTAAGAGGTCAAGAGTTAATGTTTCCATTGTAACACCTCCAGATTTGACAGAGAAACACTCATTTTTAACACTCGATTTTAACTACTATCATTTTACACCTCAGAGTTACATTAAAAGAATGTGACTCTGCTTAGAGTAAAATTAACTCTACTTTTGCAAGAAGACTATTAACACCAAAACATTTAACACTTTTGAATTTGCTGTGTACAGTGGGCCATGGACAGGCCACTAGTCCCCTGCAGGGGTAACACATTCATGCTCAAAGCTGAGATATCATATTCTCATTTTTCTTTCTTTCAGGCAGTTTCTTGATGTTGTAACTTATTGGAAAAGATTTGAAGGTCATAGTTAATAGAAAGGAATACAACAGCACATGCTGCCACAACCAACAACCAGTATTACAAAACAAATAAGCAAATAAAAGAAGCTCAAAACAAAACTTTATCCAGAAACAGTGAAAGTGTGTCATCCTTTCAGTAATGCTAACATTGTGCCCACCAGGCTGAAATCCAACATCTTCACAGCAGCACTGGACCTCAGCCAGAGACAGTGTGATCATTATGTGAGGTTGTCTGACGAGTTATATGTTAGAGTTTATTGCAAAGAAAGAAATGCGAGTGCTATGCAAGGTGCCTTAAACTGGACAATGCAATCACAGGAACTGCTGAATGACAGATTTCACTTATAAAACACATAAATGGAGGTGTGCATTGTCCCTTTCTGAGTTGGCCTTTGTGTGTCTTCCACAAAAATGTTTGAAAATGAGTCCGTTAGATTCCTATGAAACATTGAAACAGCACTGCAGATGTTGTTCGCACAGTAAAATTACTATCGAGCTACTGATTGTTATAACTGTTCAAACTTTCCCCTGTGAGACTGTCCCAAGGTTTTGCTGAAGTTATATTCTTAGTATTGGCAAAACTGAAGTTTCTAAAGGTTTTATTTTATGAGTTTATACTTTTCTCGATATATGAAACTTCCTTTTGACCAAAATTCGCTTGGAGGCAATAAATACCCCTGTGAACCTGTGATTTAAGCATTTGTTTTATTAGTGCCCAGTACAATCCTAATTATATTTGCGGCTCATCATGAAAGTTGTCTGTTACATGTCCTGCTCTTCTATGGAGTTGTTGTGCACTTGGCAATCATGACACAAACATGTTGAAATATTTTCAGATTCCAAACATGACTCCACGAAAACTAAAAAGTTAAGACCAGTTGAAGAATGTAGGTTAGAGTTGTAGCGGGTTTACCACAGGGTTTATGAACCTGCAGCGTACTCAGACCTAAACATACAAATGGAGCAGGTATATTAAGAACTTCTGAAACATCTGAACTTTCGCCTTCTCCAGCACCTGTCAGTGCTGTCAGACATTGAGTTTGACAGGAAGTCAAGACGAGTCAGGAAGAGATGAGAGGCAAGAGGAGAAGCAGAGCCTGCATGGTGTGAATAGAAAACTGCCAGACACTTCCTCCTGACAGGGGAGGACGACAGCTGTACCACACTGAGGCATCTTTCTATAGGACCTGTGTTATTCACAGCTTAAGTCTGCTGTTAGGCTGCATGCCTGCTGCGTTGCCTATGGAAAAGACTTCATGAACACTGCTCTGCTGAGTGTCCCTCCTTATAATAGCACTCTTGCAATTGCCATAATTATGACAGATTCTTGGCTGGATTGTGGGTCGGTGGATAGCGCTGTCATATTACAGCAGGAATGTTAAAGCCTGATGGTTGGCCTTTCTATGTGAAGTCTGCATGTACTCGTTTCTTCTTTTTTCCAGTTTAATCCACTCCTACATGTGTAGTGAGTATGCATGGTGCAGACTTTCTTTGTTAGATGTGATGGACTGACAACCTTTGCTAGCGTACCCATCCTCCTGTAGCCAGGAGAGGCTACAGCCCCATGTGACCGGGATAAAACAGACAATGTAAAATTAATTATTACTATTATTTATTTAATTCTGTTTTCATTTTTTTAATTTATTTGTTTGGGTGGTGGTGATGGGAACACTGATTTTGCATCGATATTAATTCAATAACCAGATTTACATGTGAAACATAATTGAGCAGAAAATGAGGAAGGACTCTTTGCTGGTTGAAGTGCTCCTCTTCCTCTGAGCCAAGGCCATCAACATCTTGCTAAAAAGACTTGAGGGACTTTGATGATGTGTTAGCACTTCCAGCTTTAACAGTTCATAACAGTTCCCATCTTCTGTGGCAAGGCCAAACAATATTATTTTTAAACATTAGGAAGGTTCAAACAGCATCTCTGTCCAACAGATGAATAAATGATGTGTCGGTGAAGACTTTTACAGCGCTGTCAAACCTCAGGTCCCTGCATTCAGTCTCTCCCTGTTTTGCTTCTCCTTTGAAAGCTTTGCTGTTGTTAAAATCTTCTTACTTTACTCTTGTTTCCCTCGATATTCTCTTTATCGCTCTACATATTTATCTGCATTTTCTGAAATGTTGGGACTTCAGCCGGAGTGGCTGTGGCTCAGGAGGTATATCAGGTCATCTACTGAATCGAAGGCTGATTTTCTTTAATCCAGTCCGCATGTCAACGTGTCCTTGAGCAACATATTAGTGTTGCTGATGCATCCATTGAAGGGTGTGTGCGTGACAAGAAGAAAGTGTGTACAGAGTGAATGAATGTGTGGCTTGTAGTAAAAAGCACAGAAACCATTCATTCCAGTATGTTTGCCAGTATATCAGTAAATCAGTCATTTCAGTGAATAAACCAAATGAATTGTGTACAGCCACGTCACTGATTAATGGCACAGTTTTTCTTTTACCTTGAAACTGACGTCTTGCACAACTTGCTTATCATGGGATGGATTTGGCTCCAACAAGCATCACAAATTTGAATCTCAACAGTTGGTAACCACCAGCACTGCCTGCTGGGACAGCTCAGCATCAAGAACTGCCTGGAAACACACAAATGTTAAACTACATGAGACATGAGCAGCGTGCACCGAGCATGTTCAGCACTCCAGTGTGTTTGTGTTGCTGTGAGTGCTGTTTGCATTCTGACATCACTACCTTTGGCTAAAGCAGATGCATCAGAAGCTGCAGATGAATCTGCTATGGAATCTATAATCCTGTTTGGCTGAGCAAAAAGAAAAAAACATCAGTTGATTAAACTATACTGTATAATCCTGTTATATGGAGAAAAAAGAGAGAAAAAAGCACGAGTTCAGTATGCTCTGTAAGCAGGAGACAAATGAGAGGGGCTGAAGAAAGAACAAAAGGAAAGAGGACAGAAGAAGCGAGGGAGAGAAATGTAATAAAACAATAAAACTTGGGACAGCCTCTGCAAACACCATCCTAATGTGCTACTAAATGTTGTTTGAGTTTCTTATTCTGAGTCTGATAGATGAGCTGCTTGAACACATAGTTGTAGGCAAAAGTTTGTGAGCTCCGTTTGTTTCTGCACAACTACGACATCCAGTTTCCACATGGGTTTAAAATTGGCAAAGATTAGGCTAAATTAGTTCAGTTCAGTTCATTTTTATTTCAAACATTTCAAACATGTGCCTTCACAATCATTACAAAATATCATTCCATTATTTGTTTGAAAAGGAGTAGGCTGAAGTATTTACTTATTTGTCCCTACCCCCTCAAATTAGAATGAGTTGTTTTTACTAGTGATCAGTGAGGCGACATCAAGTGTGCATCTTGTTTTTATTAACATAACAGGAACCTCCCACATTCAGATCTTCACAGTCCGTGTTTGAGGATGTGATTGTTGGCCAGAACAAATGAGGCTCCTGAGAAAAACAGACAAAGGAAAGTTAATGCTGATCAGGCGGAAACAAAGGTTTCAGATTTACTGAACCAAGAAAGATTAGCAAACGAGGAATGCAGTAACCTGGAGTCACAGAGGGGCCCAGGCAGCTGAAGACCTCTGTCACACGGACTACCACAGGCTGTATAGAAGACAGGGATACATTCCCTGAAAAGGTCCAGGGGATCTGGAAAGTAACAAAAAGTGTCCGTGTTAAAGGTTTTTCTTTAATATTTGTACTACTTATTAAACTAAAAGAGACTGACAAACTGCTATAACCAGTAAAAAACAAAGCAGAAAAGTAAATCAAAAGGCTAAATCACCAAACACACTCCTCTCCAAAGAGCAGGAGTAAGCAGCTCCCAAACACAGCATCCAAAATGTTCTCTGGCACCACAGCCCCCCGTCCTCCAGCCTTAAATACTCGGACTTAGTTCCTGAGTTGAGTCAGCTGTACGAAAAGGGTCGCACCTACGACAGAAGAGATGGCAGGACACGGTCAGAGGAGATCACAGCAGGCTATGCCAGGCCATGCCAGGCCATGCCAGGCCATGCCATGCCAGGCCAGGCCAGGCCAGGCCAGGCCAGGCCAGGCCAGGCCAGGCCAGGCCAGGCCATGCCAGTCCTGTTGCTGAAGCTTCAAGCTGAATCCTGCCATCACATATCACCCCCACCCCCACCGAAGTGTTGAGGAAGTGTGGGTCTGCACAGGGGCTCCACTGCTGAGAGAAGACGGGGAGAAACGTTTTCATTGTGTACTGACAGCTGTGGAGGAATGTGACTAAAAGCTTGAAAAACTGGAATGCTCACCGTGCAATTGAAAACAGGACGTATACAGATGTTTGCATCTTACATCATCCCTCCAAGGCTCTGTTGGGTTCGGTTCTCTTTCAGTAAAATCGCAGCGCGAAACACTTCAGACTGAGTGAAAAGTAAGAGGGTTGTGCTCCTCTGTGCAGTGCAACACACTGCATAGGCAGGACTCTTCAGTATACTGGTAACCCAGCAGCTCTTGGTGGGAAAAACTAAGTGAAAGGGAAACAAATCAGTGAGTGAAGCAAAGACAAAGTTCAAATCACAAACCTAACAAACTGCACATAGCTGCACTCTCCTGCAGTCCTCTTGCTTTTAATCCACTCCAGTATCAACCTCTAGCTTTCTCCTCCAGAACTTGTTGCTCTTAAGATGAGGACGGTCAAGTCTTGGTGCTGAATATCGACACAGCCAAAGGAAAACATCTCTGCACTGAAAGCAGCTACATTCACAAAGACTGTCCCCGTCTCCAGCAGTCACAATGGAAATACAGAGACCATGTCACCTTTTCACTTTCAATTTCCACTAGAATATAAATTTACTCTAGTTATCATATTTTAATAAAATTGTGCTTTTTAATTCTAGTATATGTAAATTTTAAATGCCAGAGTCTGTCATATTAACATTTATATTCAAATACATCTGATTTCATTTAGTTATTTTCATATTTGTTACCACATTAAAGGGAGAACGAACATCCTTTCTCATTAATTATGTCTATGTGTTTTTATGATTGATTAAGTGTGACTTGCAGAGGCACACGGAGCAACACAATTCATTGCATGCTTTTGTAATTAGAGAAAAACAACAAAAATAATATTACACATATTGCAAACATTACTTATTAAAATCTGTACCCACAACTTTTAACTGCCCTTCAACTACACACACACACACACGAGCACAGATAATGAGCTGTGATTGGTCCACTCAGTGACTATATACCTGCAATTAGTGTCACAGTGTTCAGCCTCCAGCCTCTCCGGAGTCCAGAAGCTAAAAACCCTGTCAGCCTTCTTCATTAGCCTAGCGAATAGGCTTCACTTCTTCCCACACACACACACACACACACACACACACACACACACACACACACACACACACACACACACACACACACACACACGAGTGTGCCCATACAGAATTTTTAAACGTCAGGGCTGTGGTCCAGGCAGACGTTGCGCTCTCCTCCTGCTGACAGAGGCAGCAGCAGACTGTGGGGAGACGGCTGCTGGACCCACCATTGTCTCGTGTAATTAAATTGACAGAACCATAACCTCCTGTGGCAAAGTTCACGGCGCTGACGTCCCCCTGAGCCTACAGTCAGACTCTAATGTTAAAATGTCTGTATGAAAGGGAGAGGGATGATGTTCACATCACACCGGAATAAAACACTCCTTTTAGATTCTCAAATGAAGCCGAGCGTAAAGGAACACAGGAGTCAACCTGCCACGTGTCTCCCTTCATCTCTCAGGAGCTGCGGAGCTTTAAAATGCTTCTTTAAGGGTGCTCACACTGTGCTCGCTGCAGAGCCTCTCTCAGCTGCTTCAGGCTCTTCTTATGAGAGGAAATGATCTTATCTGAGCAGAGTCTACTTTTTCTAATAAAAACCCTCCTGCAATTATGTTTCATCTGGTTTTTAAAAGAAATATGACATACATCATAGTACAGATAATCAATATTATCCTGACTAGTATTAAACTACAAGATTTGTAATTACTCAATCAAGTCGCACACAGAGGGCCAGATAAAAGCAAAGACTTACACAGGCAAATAACAGATTTCCTTCATTTTCAATGTTAATATCTTACAATATCCCAGCATGCTCTCGTCCAGGGGCTTCTTGTACCGCAGTTCTGGTGTTACAGAGATAACGCGCAGTGTCTTTTGCTGTCTGCATCAAGCCAAACCAACCACATCAAGACACCAAGAGATGCCTGTTAACCATGGTTCTGGTTTTCTAGTTGGGCTCCAAAAACTAGTGTTTTAAGCTGAGGAAAAGATAACGATTTTTAAAAAAACGTCCCTTCAGCAGACACATAAGGAGCAGACGTGGCTCTCAGTGAATCATGTTGTTCGTCCCAGACTTGGCCTGAAAGCAACCCAACGATGTGAAGACATGGAAAAATACAGAAATCAAAATAATCTTGTTGAGATGATGCATACCACACACCAACGAGTACTTTCTCGATTTTATTTTGACTTACTGTTTTTTGTTTTTTATAACATCACAGCATGCATTCAGTGGATGAGGGGAAATGAAGCTGCATTGTGGAACTCCATGCATGAGGCGATCGTGGCTCAAGAGTTGGGAGTTCGCCTTGTAATCGGAAGGTTGCCGGTTCGAGCCCCGGCTTGGACAGTCTCGGTCGTTGTGTCCTTGAATGAGACACTTCACCTACCGCCTACTGGTGGTGGTCAGAGGGCCCGGTGGCGCCAGTGTCCGGCAGCCTCGCCTCTGTCAGTGCGCCCCGGGGTGGCTGTGGCTACAATGTAGCTGCCATCACCAGTGTGTGGATGACTGGTTGTGTGAAGTGCTATACAAATACAGGCCATTTACCATGTACTGCATTAGTACTTTCAAGGAGAAACACTTTTTAAACCTTTTTTGTCAAAGTCATAAAACTTTTTTTACTCAAGGTTTTATAAATGCAGTTATGACCCACTGACTGCTGAAATCTTGCCTCAAGGCTTTTCCAAAATGGTCGCTGAGTGGCGAGACTTGCCTCCTGATGGACTTTGTCTTTACACCATTAACTCTGTCTGCTAAAAAAACGATTTTTACACGTGTGATGAGTTCGGATTAAAAGAGCCGTCTCGCTTCGGCTTGTGCAAACGGGCGATGATGAGGTAATCTGCAATGGTCAGATCAGCAACAGCTGGTCAATCAAGGCAGCTTTCAGATTAATGTGATCAATTATTACATGATTATTATCACATTTGTATTAAAGTCTGTCCAGCTGACGTTTGAAACTGCGCTTGAGTGTCCACAAGTTCCGAGTTTGTTCTGGGTTGAAACACAAAAACATAATTAGCGATGAAAGTTATCACTAATTATAATAATTATAATAAGCCATCACTGTATGATGAACCAACACATGTTGGTACGTGTTCCTGTCTGCACCATGCAACAGGAATAATGTTCTCTCAGTGAGCACATGTTTAACCTCCTTCCCTGCCTGCTCCAGTGACAATAGACACTCCCACATTGGGAGGATAGAAGTTTGCACAGCTGTAGCCTGGTGTGTCACAGCACCCAGGTCAAAGGAGCTTCTGTCCATCTGTGAGACAAGAGCAGCTTTACAAAACTCTTAATGAAAACAGACTGGCTACAGAATCCTATTGATTCCCTTTAAATAAGCACTCGGTAACACTGGGGAGGTGAAACGACCGCCTCTATCAGGGGAAACCTCCAGCTTCAGCAGAAGCAGGCTGAGGGAGGCAACATCTGACTGAGGGCGGTCTCACTTTATCACGTACTGATGATCAGTGATCTTCTCCTTGTACGTGGTCGTCTTGAGACTTCAGTAGATGTAACTCAGTGTTCGACATTTATTGCAGCCAATTGATAGATTGTATGGGTTTGCACACAACTGATGTTAAAGCAGCTCAGATATTTCCTAAACCTGCAGATGTTAGTGCTCAATTAAATAAGTAAAAACCAAAACACCCAAGTCTAAAAAGCAAGAAAGGTTCTGAAAGCAAAGAAATTACAATGTTTTTGGCTTCCACGAGCTAACATGTCACCTGAGCAGAACTTGACTAAGTCAAGAAGAAGTCCTGAAGAGCGAGAAAGGTTTCAGATAAAACAGCATAACTGTACGTTTGATGAAAAGAACTGAGCATTGTGTTAAAAACAAGACTTAAATTTGTGTCACATTGAGTGAGACAGAAATCATGGCACATACATTTGCTGGCTTTTAAAGCATTTACTCTAAGTATCGACAAAATTGATTATTTCTATTGTATTTTCTGTTTAGATTCATATCTATTATTTTGCATCCAGGTACAAGATGTTGCACTTCTACAGGGCGAAGCAGGAGATGTTAGCGTTGGTGTGAGTCACTGACGGAGAGCACAGGTTGGGCCACATAGAACTTTTGTAACGCTCTGCTAATAAAACTACTTGGTTAGGTTTAGAAAAGCATTGCGGTGAAGACTTAATGATTGCCACTGTTTTCAAAGGCATGAAGTACACTTCCTGCTGAAACATATTCAGAATCCTAATGACTGTAATGGAAAAATTGGACAATTTGTCTCCGTGTTCGGAAGCAAACCTTGCTAGAACTCTTTCATGTTTTGCTATGAGACTGTCATTTCAGTCATTTCACTTCAAAAATGATGTAATTGGTCCTGGAAGCCCAAGAATACACACTGTGGGTGTACTCAGTAGATTTGGACCGTAGTTAATGATAAGTAGCATGATTATTTATAGAGTGCTTTTTGAAAAGCGCCCACACACTGAGCCAATAAAGAAACACTGTAAAATCACAATAACGTGGGAATAATAAAATGCTATACTACATTAATACTAAAAATGAACAAGTCACAGTAGTTGCAGATCATAATAACACCGCATGTCTTATACATGAGAGGTCAGGTGAACGGATGTTACAGAGCAGGACAGGCATGATCAGCCTCAGCTGAAGGATGCAGTACTTTACTCTGTGAATACACGATTCTATAATATATGAGCCACAACAATGATGCAAAAATGTGTGTGTGATCTTTAAGCTTCGGTCCTCTACCAGATGTCTTTGACTGTTCCTGTTCGTTCCTTTCTGGGCCCTGCTCACGTATCGACCCCTGTGCCTGTTCATCTTAGCGGCTATGATACCTGACAGCAGCCTCCATTTTTATTATTGGCTGGTAGTTGGATGGGACCTGTCCGTTCTGGGGATCCTTGGGAACCCGGACCATCGGGCCTTCATTAAGCCATTCTGGGTGAATCTCGCTCATTAGCAGCTGGTTCGTTTGTGCTGCCAGGTGCACATGGAGGGCAATTAGCTTCTTTAGCCAGTAGGTGTGAATCAGGTCACGGCCTGGTGCTGTCCGGTTGTTGTCTGCGACTCTAATGCTTACTGAACTCTGTTCGGGCAGCTTGCTGTGGTGTGCTCTTAGGTCCGCTGAGCAATGCCATTATAGACAGCAGCCTTCTCCCACATGCTCTTCCAGTATTCCTTCTTCTCGAGGCTGTTTTCATATTGTTCCCCTCCCACTGAGAGTACACCTTCGATGGTTGAATGGAGTACAGCTGGTTTATTCTCTCTAACACCTCATCAAGCAGCTAGCCAAGGCTGTGAGTCTTGGCTTTGCGGTTTCCAAGACCTCGGACATGGACAGCTTCCTGCACTTCCCAGGCATCCCTTTCTGAAGGAAATGGTTTCCAGGGCCTAATCCGTGGATCGACTTCCTCCGAGGCGTGGACGTCTATCAGCAGAGAATGTCCCTTAGTCTGTAACACAGTCAAATATATTCTCAAGTAATATTCAAGCATGCCATTCAGCGTGTTAGTACGAGCTCGGGAGCAGCTTGGGAGAACAAGAAAACAGAGACTGCTTCAGGTTGTCTTCCCAAATTGACTCAACTTTATTCACAAGTACAACAGTTTATATATATATATAAAATTCATGAGACAGCAGATTATCAGTTTAAACCAGTACAGACCAAGATAAGGCAGCGTCTTCCTGCCCTTGGGTGAAGAAGCATCCTTTGTGTAGTTTATTAGTTCAGCTACAATTGTGATTATCTCAGCGACATATTTTCAAGGCACAAAACAAAGAGTTCTTACATTAGTGAAATCTGAAACAAACCATTTGGCCTTCAACAGGCGTCTAAAAGATTAAGAAACTAATGTAGCTGAGGGAGTGATCTCTGTGGTATTTCAACCTTGTACCAGCCTGTGATTCTCACACATCAATTCTTGGGTCAAAGAGAAAAATAACTAAAACAAAGGGGCCTTATTGAATGACAGCGTTTTCCTGCATAATGTCACTATAAAACAATATCCAGTAAATGCTACCATGGTACTAAAATACCTAACACTTTCTTCATTACATCTTTCTGCAATGCTGATAGTTGCCTAACCTTCCTTCACGCTGGCTTGATCTTGGCCCCTAGTCTCCCTCTCCATGAAGGGCATGCTCCTTCTTGCTGTTCACCTCGTAGCCAAGCATCTTAACAGTCACTGCTGCCGTGATGTAGATCAGCTGGTTGGTTTCAGTGTTGGTCGCAGTACGGATTGTCTGTTATGCTGCATTCATAGTTACTAGTAGACTTTCACAGGATACTTCAGGTAGTCTTTGTATTTGGCCACAAAGGCCCTGCAGAGATTAGTCCTCCTGTGCCGTCTTTTCAGTCCACCTTGTCCAGCCGTTGATATATTTTTCAGTATCAGGCGCAGTCTATCTGCCAGTGGTCCATGCAGGCAGGGGACTGCGTTTCCATGATGGGTCTTTTTTGAAGATGCAATTTTAAAAAAATAATGTTGCTGTATTTGCCAAAATCCTGATTGTAAGAGAAAAAAGAAACAAATGTTAAACTTACATGTTTACAAGCATTTGCAAAGCTCCAGTGTGCTCAGAGAGCTGACAGCTACACAGCAAAGACTCCTTCATGTGAGACCAAAGATTCTGGGAAACTGTGAGAGCGTGGCACATCTGAGGTAATCCAAGGAAACATCTCGAGTCAGAGAGCAGACTCAAGTACTACGGATTATGTCTTGCTTTTTGATGTACCTATATACTGTATAGATGTTTCTTTTTTATCTTAGAATAAACCATTTCAACCATAAAGCCGTGTAGTAGATATATAAAAACAGAAGTTTGTTTTTCTCTTTACAATAAAGGATATGAATCTATCAGGAATAAAGCAAAATCAAAAGCTCCAGGCTGACTGCTTCACAAATCTGCTCTTGAAGGACAATGTCAAAGTGGAGAAAGTGGCTTTTAGTTAATTATGAATCTAAAGTTAGATAACTGGCAGCCTTGTGTGGTGAAGTGGCTGTGTAGACCACACGGAGCCTGTCGGTTTCCATTTCCAGAGTGTCACATGCTGCTTTTTGGTTAAAACTGCTGTCATCTCATATGCACAGTGCTGTACCAGTACACACCAGTTGTCACAACAGCAGGACTGGTTTGTCATTCCCATCTCCACAGATGTGAGAGCAGCAATAGGTGCTGGTAAATAGGAGGGGTCGAGGAAATTCAACCAAACCCTGCGATGTCCATAAACACCCAGTTGTGAATTTCAAAGCGATGTGCAACAAGTGAACGTCCAGTATGGACACAGCTTAAGACTTAACTTTCAATAAACAGTGCATCTGTTACTAATGAACTGACCTGAGAACAGGTTGCCCACAATACATGAGACAGGCAATCTTTCATTGTGCATTTAGGGAGGTCATGTCAGGGTTGCTTTGATACTCTGGAGCTACATAAGTCTCACCTGTGCTGCTACCAGCAACAGTATTAAACAAATAAGCAAAATAAAGCATCATTTAGAGTTGATGTCTACGTTGTTGTTTGTTCTTTAGCTTGGCCACTACCAAGTTCTGTTTATCATTTATTATGTTTTATTCTTAGTTGGTTACAAATGTGAGTATTTCACCTTTGTGTTTTCCTTTATACTTTTCTCTTGTTGCAGTTTTTAGGTTTGTTGGCTACAGTTTCCACCCCCTCATGTTCTTGATATCCTCTCTAGCCTTCATCGTGTTGTTAGGCCTTCCTGTTATCTTATTTCTTGTTTTATTTCATAAAATCAGAAATCTACTGGTTCTTATATAACTCTATTCTACTGTGAGTAGTCAGAGCAGCTTAAACAACACTCAAACTGCTTTATACAACAGCAACTCTGTGTCTAATGTGTTTAGCATTCATTTACTTTCTCCTGTCTTGTATCACCAGATGTTTGCACCTGTGTGTTCTCCCCACCTGTGTTCACCTTCCCAGCATGCCTCTGTGTGTGTCTATCCCCTCAGTTCGTTTCTGTTTGTTGTTTCGTCACACTCTTAGTTTCCTGTTGTCTGCTATTCTCCCAGCATGTTTAGTATTTTGTCGTTTGCTTCCCCTTAGTTCACTCTTGTTTTGAATGATCCACCTTTTAAATAAAGGCATGCCGTCAGGCAGTCTGCTGCATCTGCACTTGGGGCCACGTCCACACATGTCATGACACTATAAACAGTGTTGGAGAGTAACGGAATACATGTACCGCCGTTACGTATTTAAAATACAAAATATGAGTAACTGTATTCCGTTACAGTTACCGTTTAAAAAGGTGGTATTCAGAATACAGTTACTTTGTTGAAATAAATGGATTACACGGCGGTACTTTCCTGTTTCATGTTGTCGCGGGTCAGGACTGTTTGGGTTTTGTTTGACAGCTACGTTCTGTTGTTCCAGGCGGCAGCAGCGTTACAGTTGCCATGGTTACAGGGCGACGCTCTCTCTCTCTCTCTCTCTGCGACTGTGTGTTTCCTGGGTGAGAGAGCGCCTTTTCCTTGTTGTTGTTGTTGTGCTAAGCTAACAGGCAGAATGCTACAAGCATAGCTCTAAAGAATGTAGCATCATGGGCAGTGTAGTCCGTGCTGCAGGGAGAATGGACTGCCATACACGTTATGGGTCTGTGAGCGCGAGGAGGGAGAAAAAGGGGAGTGGAAAGGTAGGAGTTGTCATCGAGGAAAAACGGGAGCTGGAAGCATGTAAATATAATAATAACCACTGCAGCCAAGAAGAGTGCCTGACGAGCCCAGTTGTAAGTAAGCTATTAAGACTCGACTGTACACCGTGTTCGTGTTTTCCTCCGAAAACAATAAGTTCTGTTGGAGCAGCCTTTCAACGCCTCTCTCTGTCTCTCGCAAGAAAAGTTGACCCACACAACAAAGTAAAGCTATTTTTCAGCTACGAGCCGACAGGGACCCCGCCGTATTAGTCAGAGGTCCCTTTACTACAGTTCGGAGTCGCGGACCTTCAGTAATAGTAATAAATCACACAGCAATAGTACATTCACGTTGTTGTAAAAAGCATGATAATATATTAAGTCATCCAAAGTATTCAGAATACGTTACTGTCATTGAGTAACGTAACGGAATACGTTACAGAATACATTTTGGGGCATGTATTCTGTAATCTGTAATGGAATACATTTTAAAAGTAACCTTCCCAACACTGACTATAAATGGCCTGTATTTGTATAGCGCTTTACTTAGTCCCAAAGTGCTCTGCGCTGCATTCAGTCACACACACATTCACACACTTATCTACCTACTATACACCATCAATGTCAGCCTGTGTCGGCTTTATTAAAGGACTGCTTTAAGGACACATAAATTATTAGAGCCTGGCTGATGTTAGAGTTTTAGGACCGATGCTAATATTTGGTGATTTAAAAATCAGATATTTCAATGCATCGGCCAACATATACTTATATTTGTGTGTATAAATATGTTTTTGTGTTTGTGGCATTTGAAACATGCCAGCAGAGAAGATGCTGGTGGTTAAACTATGCAATGTCATTTTTCGTAACACAGTTGAAGGGTGTTTCTCCCGTCTTTTCCTTTTTAATTTTAATTTATTGGTGTATATGCTGATAGCAATAGATCAACAAAGTCTAATATTGGCAGATAATATCGGTTTACCAATAAGAAAGACAGATTGATGGAGAGAAGTTTAAAAACTCCCTGCACTAACCAAACTAATTTGGTTCATTTATTTAAACACTGAGCAAGCACGTAGGAGAACGGGTGAGCTTTGGTAGACTCACTGAATGATGGTTCTACATATTGCAATGTCAAAATTATTCTTCAGCCTGTGCTAAAAGTCAAGCTCTTCAAACAAGAACCATGCAAAAATATATAAGCTGTGAAATGTAAAAGATTGATCTGCATTTAGATGCCGTAGACTCATCACCACATCGATCATTTAGCCATCCGCATGGTTTGTGTATGTGTGTGTTTCTGTGTAATAATGTTACTGTTATCTTTGGTTCAGTACTTCCAATAAAGCCCCGCAGCCCTCTTGTGTAACTCATGAAAAGAAATGCAAAGCTGTCCCTAGATTGCCCCTTCTCTCCCATCCTTCCTGTCACTCTCTGCTGTACTCTATGCAAAACAGATTATGATGCTGCACTGCCTCGAAGACAGTGGTGCCGCGTCCAAACAAATCCTCCAAGAGTCAGAGAAAGCTAAATCCCAGAGCCAAGTGGAGCCAGCAGGCTGTCAGTCAGTCAGAGCAGATGATGGAGGCGTCCGTCCAATTTCCATCCAGATTGTGTTCCTGTTCATCAGAAAATCACCACATTCTGACTCACCGCTCTCAGACTGCGACGACAGATATTCTTCACCACATCTCACTTGCTTCCCTGTAGCAGCTATTTCTTACCAGCTCTCACTTCTGGACACTTCTTAGGAAAACTACTTTTTGTGGTTGTTTTCTTTCCTTTGCTCGCTTTAAAGATAATTTGCTACCAGCCCGAGAATATTTGAGCCATGTCTTCATCCTCCTGATGGACTAGAAATCCTTCTTAATGGATCCTGTCACGTGTTTATTTGTCCTCCGATGCTGCCATTATTTCAAATTATAAACAAATATTACATGTCCTGCATTATTACATTATTTGAACACAAATCATCTACCTAAACATTGCTCCATGCTTACAGCCTTTTCATTTTTGATTTCTAGTTGCTGTTTTCCGTGTTCCTCTTGTTGTTCTCCTCTCTGCACCTCACACTTTTTGTCTGTTTATTTTCTCAGTGTTTTATTTTGAAGCTTTTTAGTTCACTTGTTCCTTCTCCTTCCAACCTTTGTTAATATCTTATTGAGCATCTCTCAGTCGTATAGGATGAAAACTAGAATAAGTGTGAAATATTCAATTCGATTCAATTCATATACAGACAGATCACCACAGCAATGACCTCAAGAGACTTTATACTGCAGGGTAGAGACCCTACTTTAATGAAGAGAAAGCAATCAAACCACACGCTTTGAGCAAGCACGTGGTGACAGTGGAAAGGAAAAACTCCGGTTTGACATTGTCACGGAAAAGAGGGACCCAGGCGCGGTTCTTGCTCACAGAAACACAGTGCGTTTATTTACAGTGAAACAGACAAGTCCAACAATCCATTCAAAAGTGCAATTTTCCAATCGTGCTCGTCCCTTGCTCCCAGTGCGTTCCGTGTAGTAACTCCCTTAGTGTGTGTGCTCCCCAACTCGCTTCTCCGCTCGCCCCTCCTGGAGGAAGAAGGAAAATCCAGCGTTAGCCACACGCTAGCCGAATAACACACTCACACTGCTCGCACAGACTATACCAGTTCGGAGTAATAATCCCACGTCGACTGTCGCCGTGAGTCCAGGTTAAATACCCCTTTCTAGCCTGGAGGAATGATTACCAACCACTGGTCAGGTAATCAGCTGCAGGTGGGCCGGCAACAGCGAAGAGGGACTCCCAATGACGACAGTCGCCAGGACACGCCTCTCCCACGGCGCGCACTTCCGTAAACAACCCCGAGGGCCAGGGAGGGAGAAGCAAACACATATACAGAAAACATAAACACAAGCAGGGTCGTCCGGAAAGGGCCGTCCGACCGTGACAGTACCCCCCCTCTAATGGGAGCCTCCGGGCGACCTGGCAAACTTGTCCGGATGCCGGCGGCGGAATTCTCTCACCATGCGATGATCGAGAATGGCAGACCGCGGCACCCAAGAACGTTCTTCCGGACCGTACCCCTCCCAATCCACCAAAAACTGAAAGCCCCTACCGCGGCGCCGGGCATCCATTATGCGAGTAATGGAATACGCCGGGGCGCCGTCGATAATCCGGGCGGGTGGCGGGGGCCCAGGGGGCGGGCACAAAGGGCTGGTCCGGACGGGCCTAACCTGAGAAACATGGAAGACGTTATGTACCTTCATAGCAGGCGGAAGGGCCAGCCGGACCGTCACCGGGTGCAGGACCTCCTGGATGGCAAAGGGGCCAAGAGACCGAGGGGCCAGTTTCTTGGACTCAGTCCGAAGAGGGATGTGCTTGCTGGAGAGCCACACCCGCTGGCCGACCTGATAATCCGGAGCAGGAGTACGACGGCGATCCGCCAATGCCTTGTTCCGCTCGGCCGTTCTCAGGAGTGCTGCGCGCGTGGCCCGCCAGACCCGACGACAGCGCCTAAGGTGGTGCTGGACCGAGGGAACCGCCAGCTCTCCCTCAGAGATGGAGAGGAGAGGGGGTTGATACCCCAGCGACGCCTCGAAGGGCGAGAGTCCAGTCGCTGATGACGTGCTTGCGTTGTGGGCATACTCCACCCAGGCCAACTGCTCGCTCCAGGTCGCTTGGTTCGATGATGCGACGCAACGCAACATGGCCTCCAGCTCCTGATTGGCCCTTTCGGTCTGACCATTAGTTTGGGGGTGGAACCCGGAGGACAAACTGACCTGAGCTCCCAATTCTGCACAGAACTCCTTCCAAACCCGCGAGGTGAACTGAGGGCCACGGTCGGAAACGATGTCCTGGGGTATGCCGTGGAGCCGAAACACATGCTGCGTCAGTAACTGGGCCATCTCCAAGGCAGAAGGGAGCTTGGGCAGAGCAATGAAGTGGGCGGCCTTGGAAAAACGGTCAATAATGGTTAGAATGGAGGTGTTACCTGCAGAGGGAGGCAAGCCGGTGACGAAGTCCAGGGCGATGTGCGACCATGGGCGTTTTGGAGTGGGTAACGGTCGCAGGAGGCCAGAAGCAGGCGAGTTGGTGGTTTTGTTCCGTGCGCACACCGGGCATGCCGCAACATAGTTCTGGACATCGAGAACAAGAGAGGGCCACCAAAACAAACGTCGTAGAAAGGAGACAGTGCGATTTTTACCTGGGTGGCACGAAAACTTGGCAGTATGTGCCCAGTGAATGACCTGACTACGCGCTGCGGCCGGAACATAAAGCGTCCCTTTCGGACCCGTGCCAGGGTCGGGCTCCTGTCGCTGGGCGTCCCTGACCACCTTTTCAATCTCCCATGTTAGTGCACCCACAATGCAGGTGGGGGGCAGGATGGGTTTTTCCTTCTCGTCCTCATCGGTCACGGGTGCGAACTGGCGCGACAACGCGTCTGGCTTAGTGTTCCTAGAACCGGGCCTGTAAGTAATGGAGAAGTGAAAACGAGTAAAAAATAAGGCCCACCTGGCTTGTCGGGCGTTGAGGCGCTTGGCTGCCTGGAGATACGCCAGATTTTTGTGGTCCGTCCACACCACGAAAGGCTGCTCAGTGCCCTCCAGCCAATGTCGCCATTCCTCAAGGGCCCACTTGATGGCGAGCAACTCCCGGTCGCCCACGTCGTAATTTCTCTCGGCCTGAGACAACCTGCGGGAGAAGAACGCACAGGGATGCAACTTGCCGTCGATCCGTTGGGAGAGAACCGCCCCCACGCCCGAATCGGACGCGTCCACCTTGACGACGAAAGGCCGGCCGAGGTCCGCCTGGACGAGGACCGGAGCCGAGGAAAACAGGTGCTTGAGCCGATCAAACGCTTGCTGGGCTGCGGAGGCCCACTGGAAAGACAACTTAGGAGAAGTTAGGTTGGTTAGAGGAAGGGCTACCTTGCTGAAATCCCTGATAAAGCGGCGGTAGAAATTGGCGAAGCCCAGGAACCTCTGCACCTCCTTGCGGGTCTTGGGAATAGGCCATTCCACTACGGCTTTGACTTTGGCCGGGTCAGCTCGCAAACGCCCCTGTTCCACAATGAAACCCAGAAAAGAAACAGTTTCCACATGGAACTCACATTTCTCCGCTTTCACAAAAAGGCGGTTCTCCAATAGGCGCCGTAGAACCAGACGTACATGGTTGATGTGCTCAGTCTGCGACCTGGAAAAAATCAGAATGTCATCCAGATACACGAAGACAAAATGGTTAATAAAGTCCCTGAGCACATCATTAATCAGGGCCTGGAAGACCGCGGGGGCGTTAGTGAGACCGAAGGGCATCACTAAGTATTCGAAGTGCCCCAGGTGGGTGTTGAAAGCCGTCTTCCACTCGTCACCCTTGCGGATGCGAACCAGATGATAGGCACTCCGAAGATCCAGTTTGGTGAACAGGACTGCCCCCTGTAATAGTTCGAATGCCGAGGCCAGCAGGGGGAGTGGATATTTATTCCTAACAGTGATCTTGTTCAGCCCTCGAAAGTCAATGCAGGGACGCAGGCTCTTATCTTTCTTCTTTACAAAGAAGAATCCTGCTGCTAAAGGCGAAGTAGATGGGCGAATAATACCTGTGACCAGAGACTCCGTTATGTAGCATTCCATGGCCTCGCGTTCCGGTTTAGACAGACTGTAGAGCCGACTTGCTGGCAGGGGAGCGCCTGGGAGTAGGTCGATTCCACAGTCGTAAGGCCGATGTGGAGGCAAAGACAACGCCTTACTTTTGCTGAATACCTGGCCGAGGTCGTGGTAGTCGGCGGGCACCAAGGAAAGGTCGGGGGTGAGGAGCTTTTCGCAGAGGCGGTCCCAGGATTGTCCGGGACAGCGGCAAGTAAACATTGTTCATGACACCGCGTGCTCCAGCCAGTTACACACCCTTTGGCCCAGTCGATTTGGGGGTTGTGATGTTGGAGCCAAGGAAATCCCAGTACCAGTGGGGTGTGGGGGGCTTTGAATACCAACAAACTGATTTTCTCAGAGTGATTTCCCGAAATAATGAGTGTAACCTCCTGAGTGCGATGTGTGACGGCGATGTGTGGCCGCCATTTAAGGCTGAGACCTTCAGGACCTCTGGAAGGGGAAGTAGGGGCAGGCCTAAGATGTTGGCTAACTCCTCGTCTAGGAAATTTTGTTCAGAACCAGAGTCAATGAGTGCGCAGCAGGAGTGAGTGAGGGAGTGAGACATTAATTTAGCAGGGCAGCTGAGGTGAGGGAACACTTTTGTTGTGGCGCCCGCCAGTATCCCCACAATTACTGACGGGCCGACTCTTTTACTCGGTCTGGGCAGGAGTCAACAAAATGTCCTCTTTTTCCACAAAGAAAGCACTCACCAGTCCGTTGTTTGCGCCCCAGTCTAGAGGAGGAAAGCTTGGCTCCGCCGAGCTGCATGGGTTGCTCTTCATCCCCGTGTTGCTCCTCCTCCTCACTTCTCCACATCAGAGTAGGAAGGTCCCTAGATGTACCCGTGCCCCCAGCAGGCCGCCGACCATCCCCGGCTCTTCTGCCGAACTCCCGCATGTGGTCGTCTAAGTTAATACACATATTGATTAGAGCAGACAAAGCTTTAGGCAGTTCCTTGGTTGCTAACTCACGCTTAATATTCTCATTAAGGCTGTTGAGGAAGGCTCCACGCAGTGCTTTCTCCTCCCAGCCCGACTCCTCCGCCAGGATCCAGAACTCCACGGAAAAGTCAGCAACACTCCTCCTACCTTGCTTCAGAGAAAACATGCGATGACCTGCAGCATCCGAGCTAGCGCCTTTATCAAACACACAGCGAAACTTGCTGAGAAAGACGTCATATGACACAGAGGGCTGGGTATTTAAAACTGCCTGAGCCCATTGAAGCGCCCGCCCAGTCATAAGTTGCACCAAATAAGCGATTTTAGCAGAATCAGAGGCAAAGGCACAAGGTTGCTGTCTAAACACAAGAGAGCATTGCGTCAAAAAACCCCGGCTCCTCCCCAACTCGCCATCAAATTTTTCGGGTGCGGGGAGTGAGTACTCCCGCTGCCGCGGTGGAGGTGAAGGAGGAAGCGGACAGGCTGCCGCGGCTTCCAGCGAAGGGGCGGGCTGCGTTGGAGCCGTATTAGGTGAGGAAATCAACATACCTTTAAGCTCTGTCATGGCTTGCAGAAGCGCGGTTTGTTCCTTTGAAACGTGCTTCAGCATTTCCTCGTGTCGCTCCAAAACCTCCGCTTGGATAGACAGCTGGCGTGAAGCAGAATCCGCTGGGTCCATGGTGGTGGGATTATTCTGTCACGGAAAAGAGGGACCCAGGCGCAGTTCTTGCTCACAGAAACACAGTGCGTTTATTTACAGTGAAACAGACAAGTCCAACAATCCATTCAAAAGTGCAATTTTCCAATCGTGCTCGTCCCTTGCTCCCAGTGCGTTCCGTGTAGTAACTCCCTTAGTGTGTGTGCTCCCCAACTCGCTTCTCCGCTCGCCCCTCCTGGAGGAAGAAGGAAAATCCAGCGTTAGCCACACGCTAGCCGAATAACACACTCACACTGCTCGCACAGACTATACCAGTTCGGAGTAATAATCCCACGTCGACTGTCGCCGTGAGTCCAGGTTAAATACCCCTTTCTAGCCTGGAGGAATGATTACCAACCACTGGTCAGGTAATCAGCTGCAGGTGGGCCGGCAACAGCGAAGAGGGACTCCCAATGACGACAGTCGCCAGGACACGCCTCTCCCACGGCGCGCACTTCCGTAAACAACCCCGAGGGCCAGGGAGGGAGAAGCAAACACATATACAGAAAACATAAACACAAGCAGGGTCGTCCGGAAAGGGCCGTCCGACCGTGACAGACATAAACATTTGTTGTAGAGGCAGCCATGGGGGCAGTGGGAGTGATGGGACAAAGACAGGACAAACACTAATAATTAAATGCAGAGCAGTGTGTAAGCACATAGTGAGGGAAATATAGAAAATATTTGCTCAGGAACATGAAAACGGGTACAAGATGTTGACCGAGCCTTTGAAATTCAAAGATTTTCCACTACGAAGAAACTTAAAGCACAAGTAATACCTGATTTTTTTTTTAAATCAGCAGCAAAAATAGTGCTTTAAATGTACCTGCAGACAACAGGTGTTACTGAGACGAGTGTAAAGACAAAACAACAAAACAAAGGGCATCCAAAATGCATAAAATAAAGAAACTCAATCAATAAAAACGACACTAAGAAGGCCTTGAGGACAGTTGGCTCGATTTAAAAGAGATGGAAAGTTATTTAGGCCTCAATCAAAATGCAATTGGCCCAACATGAATTCCCGTTTGGTTCTAATTCCCTCATTCATCCTGACTTTATGTTTTTGTTAGCTATTTTCCTAGAAGGGAGAGAAAAGTATTGAATCAACCAGCTGTGAGAGCTATATCTGTCCTAGTAATAGAGTTTTCTGTAAACTCAAAAGTTCCTCTAGGCCTTGCCATGAAGGTTTTGCAGTGATCAATGAAATGTGATGGTTTCTGTGCTGATTGGCTGACAGCTTCTCCAGCCAGCAAACAGCCATCAATGGGCTCAGCATCAGGTCTTATTCTGTCTTCAATGTGAGTCATCTTTCAGAAAGAGCCGGACAAAGAAAGAACACCCTCGCACCAATTAATGAGCAGCTGCTGTCCAAAAGACGAGCGGTACATTTTCCCCAGCAGTCTGCTTTAGAAAAGACACTTTTCTCCAGTAACAATGGCATGTCACAGCTGACAGAGTCAACTTGGATCCTTTTGGGTTTTGACATGCTGACCTGCAGCAATACAGCACAATGACCCAGCAATTCAACTGCTGAATTATCCTCTAAGGAGCACGAGTGTTCAGATGGGATTTCGTGTCTCTCTGCACTGTAGTTAAGATGTGGTTTAGTGAAAAAGAAATAATAATTGGACACAGTTTGACTGCCCACTGAAGTACTGCCTGTCACAAATCAACTGATAGACTAAACAACCCAGGGTTTGCATGGATTGGTAGAGGAGCCCATGTAAATAGGACTTGTGTCATTCTAAGCGAATCTCTTCCAGATGACTAAATCCATAATGGCATGGAGATGATCCTTCTTACGAATAATGAAAATGGGGAAGAACAAGTCAATCACATTCAGCAGCAGCTACAACAGACTGCTGCCTTGACAAATGCACAGCACAGAATTACTGCAGTGTGCTTTCACCCTTTGTCTCTGCTCAGATTCCCTCCCACACCTTCACTATTACATTGCATGCTATCAAATAATAGGGAATTTAATGTAAGGATGAAACATGCTAAATGTCACATCGATTCATTATATTACAATAGGCTCGGTCATTTAAATCTGCATTCAGTGCACTTTCATAGTCGTATTTATCTCACATTTTTCATACGTGGAAAGCTTTACTATACTGTGCACATTTATTTGAAATAGAGCGTGCTCGCATTCACGTACAGTACGGTTTAATTCTTGTGTGTCTTGTGAATGCATAACTCCTCTGACGCTGTGCTTCAAACTGTTGTTCTTAAGGTATGTGTGTAACCAAGTGTGAAATTGGCTTCCATAGAATTTAAATGGTTCTTATGTAGTTCGAGTCTATTTTTTAAGTTGGAAAAAATGAACTCAAAGCATGAAAAAGGTGCACGCTGGAGACCATGAAGCAATCACAGAGCTTCAGCTCCTAGATAGACATGACTGAGGAATCAATGAGCTTCTCTTTTCCTGTTTTTAATGCATGTAATGAAACTTCTTTAGGAATTTCCAGCAATTTCCAGCAAATCTCCATATGCTGGATATATATATATACATACACATATATACATACACATATATATATATATACATATATACTAGGGGTGCAACGATACACAAAATTCACGGTTCGGTTCGATACTTTGGTGTCACGGTTCGATATTTTTTCGATACAAAAAAATGTTTATGCCTTTTTAATTTGTCATTTATTAAAATTATAAATATATATTTTAACTCAAAAGTACAGTTTTTAAATTTAACCCTAACCCTTGTGCGTGTTTTTTATTTTGACAGCGAATGCGCACCTGCGGACCACTTATGTGCAGCCCTGGTTATTTAGCTCGTCATATTGCAGCCACAGAAATTATTTTGTCCATGAAACCATAAAGCTGCACTTTCTTTTTGCCTTATAGTCTGATTTGTCATAACTTCTCCGTTTTGTGGTAAGCTTTTCTTTGGCTGTCACTTCTTCACCCTGACCTGTCTTATTTGGCTCAGCAGAACTGAAATATATATCCTGCTGCTTTTACACACACACTCACATAACGCTCAGCGATTCTCTGCGCGATCAACCTCTCACATGTTTAAGCTGCGGGAGATTTCACTTGTCATGTTTGCATAGTAAGCTAACGATTGATAAGACGATGTCAGAGGAATTGGTGCTCCAGCAACAACATCGGAGATCTCTGTCCAGAAGAGCGCAGTCCTGGGAACAGCTAAGATACTGCGCAGGACCCTCAAGCTCCCAGGCCTCTGGTAGAGGACCCGAGCTTGAAGGATAAACCGCCCGCATGGGCGTGCTGTGTAGAAGTATATACATATAATAAACAAAAAAAAATCCCCACTCGCCCCTGTGGGCGGTCAATCCTTCAAGCTCGGGTCCTCTACCAGAGGCCTGGGAGCTTGAGGGTCCTGCGCAGTATCTTAGCTGTTCCCAGGACTGTGCTCTTCATCTCCGATGTTGTTCCCGGGATCTGCTGGAGCCACTCGCCTAGCTTGGGAGTCACCGCACCTAGTGCTCCGATTACCACGGGGACCACCGTTACCTTCACCCTCCACATCCTCTCGAGCTCTTCTCTGAGCCCTTGGTATTTCTCCAGCTTCTCGTGTTCCTTCTTCCTGATATTGCTGTCATTCGGAACCGCTACATCGATCACTACGGCCGTCTTCTTCTGTTTGTCTACCACCACTATGTCCGGTTGGTTAGCCACCACCATTTTGTCCGTCTGTATCTGGAAGTCCCACAGGATCTTAGCTCGGTCATTCTCCACCACCCTTGGGGGCATCTCCCATTTTGACCTCGGGACTTCCAGGTTATACTCGGCACAGATGTTCCTGTACACTATGCCGGCCACTTGGTTATGGCGTTCCATGTATGCCTTGCCTGCTAGCATCTTGCACCCTGCTGTTATGTGCTGGATTGTCTCTGGGGCATCTTTACACAGCCTGCACCTGGGGTCTTGCCTGGTGTGATAGACCCCAGCCTCTATGGATCTTGTACTCAGAGCTTGTTCTTGTGCTGCCATGATTAGTGCCTCTGTGCTGTCTTTCAGTCCAGCTTTGTCCAGCCACTGGTAGGATTTCTGGATATCAGCCACCTCCTCTATCTGCCGGTGGTACATACCGTGCAGGGGCCTGTCCTTCCATGATGGTTCCTCGTCTCCCTCCTCTTTCTTGGGTTTCTGCTGCCTGAGGTATTCACTGAGCACTCGGTCAGTTGGGGCCATCTTCCCAATGTATTCTTGGATGTTCGTTGTCTCATCCTGGACTGTGGTGCTGACACTCACCAGTCCCCGGCCCCCTTCCCTCCGCTTAGCGTACAGCCTCAGGGTGCTGGACTTGGGGTGAAACCCTCCATGCATGGTAAGGAGCTTTCTTGTCTTGATGTCAGTGGCTTCTATCTCCTCCTTTGGCCAGCCTATTACCCCAGCAGGGTACCTGATCACGGGCATGGCGTGCGTGTTGATGGCCCGGATCTTGTTCTTTTTTTTTTTTTTTTTTTTTTTTTTTTTTTTTAAATGACATCAGAAACAGCAGTATGCGACATTACGTGATGGCAGAGCTTCAGTTCATCCTTTGTCATTTTTTTTTTTTTTTTAAATAAATAGGACAGGGGGAATGAATGAGAGAGAGAGGGGGAGAGAAAGAAAGAAAACCCAAGGGGAGAAGAGACGGTGAGAAGGGGGGGGAAGAGAGACAAAAAAAAAAACAAAAAAACAAAAAAACAAAAAAACAAAAAAAAAAAAACTCCTGGGTCACCTGTATGGAGAAAAAAAACAAACAAACAAACAAACAAACAAACAGAGGAGACAGCAAACAACAAAGAGCAACATAATAATAGAGAAAACAAAGCACCATCACAATAAACTAGCTAGTCATAGATATCAGTATTTACTAAGTAATAAACGATATTGTGCAGCACGCAAGATAGACAGCGCACAGTGTGCTTTGAGGCAGCAGCCAAGAAAGCTTTAGTCCGCGTCTGTGAATACCCATGTGTGCATACCTGTGTGGATCAGCATGCTTGCATTCCAAAGGTTTCTCCATGTAATGATCTGCTAGGGAGTGTGGGGGGGCCACAGCCCCGTCCTCCAGGGTGTGAAGCAGGTATGGAGGAGATCAAAACTCCAGACATCCAGAGGCCCCCAGAACACAAGAGACCATGGAAGACCAACAGAGGGGCAGCCGCGCCACTGTTCCAGTAAGAGCTGAGGAGAGTCCCAGATGAGGGCTCACTCAGCAGCCGCGGAGCAGAAGCCAGGGGGGGTTGCAGTGACGCGCCCGTGAGCTCCGCCGGCCCCCAGCTGCGCCTGAGTGACCGAGCCCTAGGCCGAGTGGCCGGGGGCACCCCACCTCCAAAGGGGCCCGAGCGAGCCCCAGGCCCCAGGCCCCGACAAGCGGCCGCCAAGGAGTGAGCCGGTGTGTACCCGGACGCCCACCCCCAGACACAAAGAACCACCAACACACCGACACCTGAGGGAGTCCGCCACCGGCAGGGGAAGTGGTGGTGGGTGGAGATAGGCCTCCAAACCTTGGAGGGCCTGAGGTGTCCCCAGAGAGGTGGCGTCTGATACCCAACCTGACATATAGACACAGACATACAGGCACACACAGACACAAACATCCATTCCCACCCTCATGCTCTCATATGCACTCACTCCACACTCAACCAACGTGGAGACAGACATAAAGAGACGCTGTACACACAATCACACTCCCCAAGCGTACTCTACAAACCGGGTCTAGGTACCCTTGCCCCTGGAGGGGGGAATTGCACCCAGACCCAGGTGGTGTTACCCTTTTCCCTGCGGTGGGGAGAGGCAGACCACCCCGACTCCGCAGCAGCAGGGAGGCCCCACACCCCAGACCGCAGTCGGACGGCCAACTCCTCCTCCTAGCCCTCCCGCTCCAGCAGGCCGCAGAGAATGGGGGTGGGAGAAGACTCCAAACCTCCCTCCACCCGCTCATTGTAGTGTTGATGCATATGTGTTCTAAGGTGCAATTAAAACCCAGGAGGGCATGGAGCTACCTGCCAAGGAGCAGCAGGTAAGCGCATAGTCCCTCCTGCTAACCCTCAATGACTAAGTGTATTTAAAATTGAGAGGTGGGCAACGACGTCAGGGGTGAGGTATACACCCTGATGGTGATTTGGACTCCGTGATTGTGCCCACCCCCAAGATCCTATATGTATGTGTAATGAGAGTGTGAATAATGTGAATGTCTAAGTTGTGGGATAAAATTGAGGCAGAGGCAGCCAGAAGGGGACAGGGGGGGGGGGTAGCCTCCTCTGCACCCCGGTGACATACCCCCACTCCAAGGATCTTGTTCTTACCGTTCAGCTGACTCCTCAGGACTTGCCTGACCCTCTGCAGGTACTTGGTGGTTGCAGCTTTTCTAGCGGCCTCTTCATGGTTCCCATTTGCCTGCGGGATCCCCAAGTACTTGTAACTGTCCTCTATGTCTGCAATGTTGCCTTCTGGTAGTTCAATCCCCTCAGTTCTGACTACCTTCCCTCTCTTTGATACCATCCGACTACACTTCTCCAGTCCGAACGACATTCCAATGTCATTGCTGTATAGCCTGGTAGTGTGGATCAGTGAATCGATGTCTCGTTCACTCTTGGCATACAGCTTGATGTCATCCATGTACAGGAGGTGGCTGACAACTGCTCCGTTCCGTAGTCGGTATCCGTAGCCAGTCTTGTTAATGATCTCACTGAGGGGGTTCAGGCCTATGCAGAACAGCAGTGGGGACAGAGCATCTCCTTGGTAGATCCCGCACTTGATGGTGACTTGTGCTATGGGCTTGGAGTTGGCCTCTAGTGTTGTGCGCCACATCCCCATTGAGTTCCTGATGAAGGCTCTTAGGGTCCCATTGATCTTGTACAATTCTAGGCATTCCAGTATCCAGCTGTGGGGCATTGAGTCATAGGCCTTCTTGTAATCAATCCAGGCAGTGCACAGGTTGGTCAGTCTGGTCTTGCAGTCTCGGCTGATTGTTCTGTCTACCAGTAGCTGGTGTTTTGCGCCTCTGGTATTCTTGCCAATTCCTTTCTGTGTCCCGCTCATGTATTGACCCATGTGCCTGTTCATCTTAGCCGATATGATGCCTGACAGGAGCTTCCACGTGGTGCTGAGGCAGGTTATTGGTCGGTAGTTGGAGGGGACCGGTCCCTTCTTGGGGTCCTTGGGGATCAGGACCGTCCGGCCTTCAGTTAGCCATTCCGGGTGTCTCTCGTTAACTAGCAGCTGGTTCATTTGTGCTGCCAGACGCTCGTGGAGTGCAGTCAGCTTCTTCAGCCAGTAGGCGTGAACCATGTCGGGCCCTGGTGCTGTCCAACTCTTCATACTGGAGACCCTTTCTTGGATATCTGCCACTGTGATGGTTACTGGACCCTGTTCAGGTCTGCCCTCAGATCCACTAGCCACTGAGCATTGCCGTTATGGGTTGCGTCTTTCTCCCATATGCTCTTCCAGTATTGCTCCGTCTCCAGCCTTGGTGGTGCTGTCCTCTTATTGTTCCCTTGCCACTGAGAGTACACCTTTGCTGGTTCTGTGGAGAACAGCTGGTTTATTTTCCTGCCTTCTATCTCTCTGGTGTACCTCCTCAAGCGGCTGGCCAAGGCTGTGAGTCTTTGCTTGGCAGTTTCCAAGGCCTCAGGTATGGACAGCTTGCTGTATTTCTTATGCACCTTCTTTGTCGCACCTTTCTGCAACTCCGTTAGTTGGCTAACCTCCCTCCGTGCTACCTTGATCTTAGCCTCTAGCCTCCTTCTCCATGGAGGGTACTGCCCCTTGTGGCTGTTCAACTTGTAGCCAAGCATCTCACTGATCACTGCTGCCGTATTGTAGATCAGCTTGTTAGTAATCGGTAATCGTGGTTGTAGGTATTGCCCGTAGTGCTGCATTAACATCATCTAGCAGACCTTCTGAGGGTACTTCACGTAATCTTGGTAACCGGCTACGGGGGATCCAGGTTTCAAGCTTGGCCATGATCCTATCTTTCAGGTCAGTTCCTCTCGCACTCAGCGATCCTTCTCCTATCGCACTTGGGGCTATGTACCCAATCTCGGGTGGGGGTGATGATATCTCCCCCCTGACCTGGCGTCCTGACTCCCCCTTGCCGTAGCATTTATGTTGTACCTCGTCAATCTCTAGCTGTGAGAGCAGTCCCTTCGAATGTTGGAACACTGAGGTACTAGTTGTTTCGCCGTCATTGTGGATGTTGGGTATTGAAGAATCCATAGGTCCCTCATCCTATTCATGTAGCCCCTTCCGCCAGTTGTTTAAATGTCATAGCCTACCTATGAATAGCTGGTGACCGCGTCAGTCCCTTTGTATCCACCTTCTCATGGTTGGAAACAGCTGCTAGGAGATGGGTACATCTTTGATTACAGACATCTTTCATTACATTTAGTTTGAATTGTCAGCATACAGGTGTTTGCAGAAATAAAGGGCCTTAAAGGTTGATAAGTATGCATGCTGAGTAGGTGAAAATAGATTCCTGGTGGAGCAGCAGCACTTTAAATGGAAAAGTTTCTATTTAAATGTATTAACATTCTATCATTCTCAGAAGTGGCAATAGATGTGGATGAATGTGATTATCAGAGAGCAACTTTACATATTAGGAAATCCTTTTTCATTCTAATCCTTTGGAATAATTTAGTGTCTGCATTTGTGCGTGACAGAGAGGTTTTGTCTACTGGAATTTAGGCCAACAGAGCTCTTTGAGCCAATTACAGGCAGAGGTGCTGCTAATTGCTGCTTCATAGGAGCTGTGTGGGAGTGAGGTGATATGGTGGCAGGCAGAGAGAAAACGAAGTCAGATGGTTAGCCAAGTATGAATTAGAGCTGGCTCCAGATGAGTTTAGCATTTTTTTTCATCAAAGTTTTTAGCTGCTGCAAACTTTTTGAGGACAGGAAACGGGATGAAGGCGAGAAAGCCAGCGCAAGTCTTTAAAATCATTAACGGACTGTGAGAATCTTCTTTCTTAATTATCCACTAAGACAGCCTTGTGTTTTTTGGCCGCTGATGAGATGCAAAGCCGTGTGTTGGAAGTCAGAGCTGAGCTGCAAGAGAGTAGATCAGTTTATCCCTTTTTTAGACTTTATCAAGTTCATTCAGGTGCATCTGATCTGTGATTCTTTCAGCTTAGCCGGGGACACTTCAAGCCACATATGATCTGTTTTCCTCATATTATGATGCTTGAAAGCACACCAATTAGTAAGAAGTACAATGATACGCACAAGGCAAGCAGAAGAAACGTGTGAATTAGAATCGTTGCCACGAGATTAGAGCCTAGAGTGTGCAGAATAAAGGTTCATAATTGTAGGACAAAGGCTGAATTTTTCTCATTTTAACTGTGTACATGACCACAGAGGATTTTAAATCAAACAATTAATATGTAATTGAAGTGCAGGCTCTTTAATTTAAGGGTGTTTTTTTAAAAAACGTTTTTGCATAAACTGTTAGGGATTGAAGTCTAAATTGAAAATTGACAAACATGAGCAGACAAGGCCTCATCCTGTGTTATTTCATGACAAAAGTAAGAGATATAATCTGAATTTGATTTCAAATTCCAAACGAAGACATCATCCTGGGCTGGAAAACGAAAATAAAAAAATCACAGCGAGGACTTATTATGTCAGTCACCTGATCTCAACCGAACAAAGCATGCTTTTACTGAAGGCAGGAAGACAAGTGATTTCTCCTGGATAATAGAGACAGGTGGAAATTCAGTGTATTATTATTCTGATTTCTAGTTCAAATTGCTGATTTGTTTTTGTATTTTAACTAAAATGGGACCGTGTTCAAAGACCTGTGATCTATTAAAGTAATAAACAGAGCTTTTTCCACCAGTAAAACCCAACCACAGATTACCTGCCATGAAAGTGAGGAAGACAACACTGAGAACATTGTGTTAACAGTCTTATAGCTGTAGTTTAATGAATAAGCAGTCACAGTTGTTGTGACCGGCCTCAAAGTGGGGTACAGGTACATTTTTGTTTGCTGAGTTTTGAGCTGATGATAAAACTGACCGTTGCACACTTGTGTGGACTGAACCACTGGATCTCAACCTTTTGAAAAGGTCAGGAAACAGGTACTGGTAACCTGAACTCGTGGCAAAACATAAAACACAAAACACAGTCTGTTTGTTCAGGTACATGGATACATATTCAGCTTTAAAGCTTTCAGTAGCAAACGTCCTTTGTGCCTGTAGCATGTCTGCATTATTACTTTAACAACTGCTCAAATAAAGTAATAATAATTATTAGACAGAGCTTTTTGTAATAGTGAAATCCAATTATGGCACTGAACTATGGCAGTGCTGTGATAGTTGTCTAGATTCGTCAGGGGAGACGCATCACCCTGGCAACCAAACTGTTCTTTAAAAAGTGGTTACATTCTTTTGTTAGTGATGCAATTAAAATAATGGAAATATGAAATCAGTTTGATGCGGGACTCAAACTGCGGTCTGTGGCTTCAGTGGTAAAATTATTCCAACTACTGGCAGTTTCCTTTTTTCGCCTTTTAAAGTGGAAACTCTACTTTCATATCGGCTTGTCAAAATCAGGACCAATGTTGAACTGTTACACAAGACTAAGAGGATGAATCTGTTCTCAGAAACACGAATCAAAGGATTAAATGTAACTATTTCACAAATTGCCCTTTTGATAAAAGTGGACTTAATTATGAGGTGAAAATACTGGTTGGCTTATAGACCTCAGTAAAGTTTAGTTTAACGGTAAAGTTCATATGAGCAGCTAGTAGAGAGACAAGACACACAGCTGTAGTTTTAATTGGCTCAACCTTTTCTGTCTTGTTATTGCCAGCTTTGTACATGCCACTGCTACCAGCACAAATGGCACCAGGCTATTTAGACTTTCTTCAAAAACCTTTAGTCTTTGTGAAATTCACAGACTGTCACCCACACGGAGAATAAAGCAGGGACTTTATCAAATAGCAGGTATTACAAACTATAACATATAATCAGTGAAACTGACTGTGATTGACTGGATATCTGTGACACCCATCTGATTTTTTTGAGCTCTGAGGAGCGAGTGGTTTCTATGACTGAGAAGCAGCTCATGTGCAAACTGCTCATCCAAGTCCCAAAATCATACTATGCTTCTATTTTACTCTTATTTAATACAGCATAGTGCTTATTTTAAAAAATCTGGTCATCATAAGATTAAAACCTGCGATTTAATCCATTAATTTATCACAAAATGATTTTCATAGCTCGAAAGTGAAGCGAGCATTAGGATCATTTTCCCCACAGTCTTTAATACATCGTTTTTGCCTCCTGATGATGACAGCAGGGCTTCAGTTTGCTAAGATGAAGAGCTTACATCAATCTTCAGCACTCTGGTAACATTTACTGCTGCCCTGAAGGTGAACATGATAAGAAAACATGTTCACAACATCAATGTGCAGGGATTTTTTAAAAAAGGTTCTCATATTATCTTGTTTTCATGTTTCGTTTTGCATATACATCGGCCGAAAAAATGCCTCAAAACTGGATCTCATAGGGGCTTTTTAAAGTCTTTTTCCAGTGTCAATAGAAAATGTTCAGTCTTTTACAGTTTGTACTCTTCTTACATAACAAATGCACTCATAAGGTTTTAACACACAGTTCACTCCCCTATCGCTCGGATCTCCAAAGGAATAAATACATATTTAGTCCAACACACATGTGCATACAAATGTAACTAGCATTGGGGCTAAGGTGAGGCTTACCTGGGTTGGCAGCTGTCCAAATCCAAAGTGCAGAACAAAATGTGCTTTTTCCAAACTCACACAGTCTTTCTCCACATTGAACTTCTGTTTTATGCAGGTTCTGCCAAACCGCTCACTGCCCCCTGGAAAAACGTTGTCTTGTAGCATCAACAGCAGCTCGGGGGAAGTTCCACAAAGATGAACTTTGACTGTGGGAAAAATAAATGTCTAAATCCATCCGTTTCACAAAGCACTGTTTGTTTACCTTGAACATCTTTAAGCAGAACTGGATTATGGCAAAGAAAAACTCTTTTCAAAGTAAATGCATTAAAATAAATTAAATAAATACACTGAGTGAGTGGCTGCATTGAGGAGCTCGGGTGTGTTTGTCTCTGTTTGCAGGGAGAAGACGTAACATCAATTAATAGACAAAGAACTGTTTTACTTTTTGACTTTCTTGATATTTCTTTATAGACTTATTTTATTTTTATTAAAAACGCTCTAAGCACTTGCAAACATGTTAGTTATTTGCTTAAGGAAATGCACTCTGTTAAATATTTAGTTCTTGCTTCTACAAAATAATGACTAAATAGTTAACAAAGAGAAACTTAGTGCAGTTTGTTAGATGTTTTTAAATGAGCAGTAGTAACTCCAGCAGTAGCACACTGTCCTGCAACTCTTATTGTCTTAAAAACAGCAAAGTTCAGGACAGAAAAGAGACAAATAAACATGGACTGCACAAATATTTCATTGATGAAACTGACATAAATAAAGTGAGGAGAAAATTTACTTCCTATTCAATTTAAACCATATCCAGTAAGTAACTCAGTTACACTGAGATCCATCACATGTCCTGGGAGGATGGAGAAGCTGAGCATGAAAACATCCAAGAATCATTAAAGACCGACTGAACCTCTGAAGGCGGTTTGAGAGGGTCTGGGCTGTAGCCTGATAATGAAACGGTGTAAACGCTTCACTCTATAACACCAAAATAAAAGCTTTCATCTTCCTGCAGCTGTGTCAGTGTAACGTCGGCCTATCAGTCCACTAAAAGGCTGCAGTCGTGTCTGATTAAAGCAAAAGGAAAAACCTGCACCTACTTCCCCACAAACTGTCAAACACAGAGACGCTGAATGATAATACAGTTACACCATCACAATAAGTATATACAGTACATACGTACATGCATGTTATACATGGCTGCCTCTGACACAAGGAGATGTATGGACAACACTAATACTTATAGCTGAGTGCATATAAATACTTACAAACATACTGTATATACTTGTGGTGTTGGTCAATAGTGTAACATTTAAATACAAATGTGCACAGAAGGTTCTGTTTACAGCGTTTTAGTACAAACTCAACAACTAATCGAAGCATTCAAATAAATCCCACACTGGTTAAAACTTGTTAACCAGACAGCAGTCGAATCCTTGTTGGACGCATCATTAACAATAACTTGATGCAAATTTAGGCAACAAATAATATTTTCCTGTAATTCAGCCTTGAAAGCTGCCTAACTTTAGACACATTTACAGTGCATGCACTTGTCCGTCGGCTCTGGTTGGCATGACGTGTTACTCGGTGTGTTCGCAGATCAATCAAAGGGTGGATGACAGCAAACACGGCCACAGTGGCTTGTTAAGCCCTGTTTGTGTACAGTGAACGGATCTAATCAGTGTTTATGTGACTAAATATAATATATTGAACATGCCTGAAGTTTGTTTGATGACATTTAGAATGATGAATGCAAAACTGATCTACCCAGAACACACCCGCGTGGAAACAATGGCACATTTTCAGATTTCAGTTTGGACTGTCAGTGGTGGAGGAGGAATGCACCAGAAATTTTAATCTCATTTTGACTTTTTGTCGCATCGTGAGGAAGATGGATATTCTTCACCAGGTTGCCCAGAATTGCAATGTTATACCTCAGAAATGTGCTAAAAGGAAAAAGGTCAGGTAGTGACCGGTGCTGAAGAGAGTGCTGGAAAAGAAAGTGAATGAGCTGGAAGGGATTTTGTTCTTTTTAGACAGGATTATTGAGGTATAGAAGCCATGGATGGTCTCCCAGCTTAGCATGCTAATGAGTGTGTTTCTTAAACCTGCCTCCAGATAGAGCAGAAATCCCAAACAGCAGCCCTGCATGTCCTGTTATCAGCCTTCTCCTTCCCAGGCAGCACAGGAGCAGCGATGAGATGAAGCACCTGTTTGAGCCTCGGTGGAACGACATTCTTTATTTTGCATAGAGAGCGAGGAGCTGCTGGCAGCTTTGAGTAGGAGGTGAGCTGTGAGGTGCCGAGGGTCAAGCATGTATCTCCAGGACAGGAGTGCAGTTGTCAGCATACATGTATACAGACAGTTTTCTCTCTTAGCCTCACACTTTACTCTAAACTATACTTCACACATAGGCTTAATGACATGACATGAAAAAAGCCTCATTGAAATAATTCCTCTGTTAAGGGTCGTTTCTGGGGTTCCTGCCCAAAATGAAGAGAGTGTTTCTCTGCAATTACAAACTCAACAGTCCTGGTATCAGAATAAAGCTGCCGTTTGTGAGATTACTCAGAGGCGTAAATATTACACCGATGCTGTGTCAAAGTAACACAAAATCTAAGATTTCTACATTTCTGTTTTGTTCCTTTATTTTATAGCACAAACCCCTTTAACAACATGCTGCAGTGAACAATAAACTCAAAGAATCCTGAAACAACATTTGGACTTTGCTGTCTTTGATCGGTCTTTGCACAGATAAAGGTTTCAGTCAAGACATAACCAGACACATTTGATTATTATTGTTATTGTTATTGTTATTTTGGTATTGAATAGCAGAAATGATTTACATTTGTTTTTGAGGAATCACTTGCACACATGAATAATGAGGTTTGTCTTAGCAAAATCAGTGTCTGAGACCTTAACTCGTGTGGAGCAGTAAGTTCAGCTTCTTGTGGCCCGTTAGCATGACTGACCCTTCCTTTTATTCATTTGAGCCAACAGAATCACGGTAACATCCCTGTGTTTACGTCAATCCCACCAATCACTAATTGCAAAGCAGGAAACGTGGAGCAGATCTCTGTAACCTTTCAGAAAATGGTAATTTATTTATTTATTTATTATTTTATGGATGAATGTAGCAGGTAGCAGTGGAAATATACTTTGGATGCAAGGTAAGAGAAAAGTCATATTGCTGTAAAACATAGTTTTGGTCGTCTTTTGCTGCTGGTTCAGTGAATGTTGGTCAGAGTGTGACGAAACTTGCAGTTGTCGACTCTGTGAGATGTAAAGCTGTTACTGTACGTGCTGTCGCGTGAACGGGGGATTCCACGCTTTGTGTTTACGTCATTTTGCAGAATTTGTTGACAAAAATTTTGTTGGCTCTTTTATGTATTTGTTGTTTTAGCTGTGTATGCTGGTTTAAAGAGCTTTTAGCTGAGACTCCGTCATGTCTGTAATTAGTTTGGCAGGATAGTGTTGTCACCATCAAACCCTGCAGGCTGGCTGCTATATACTGCAAACACTGTTGATATCTGTAATGAAGAAAACCTATCAGTCTTAACCATCTCCATGTGTGACGGCAGCCAGTCTCCCTGAGAGTTAATGTGTGTGTTCAGTCAGATTATGGATAGGCTATACCCTTTGGATGTATGTAGTGTATGGGTGAAGCCTCACTTGTTTGTATGAATGCATATATACACATAACAGCCTTAATTATATAGAATACACTGTGAGACAAAGTGTGCACTGGTAGTGTTTATGATAGAGAACATAGTCCTGTTCAAACACTGTAGAGATCTATTTTATGCTAATGGCCACTCAAGAGAAACAAAAGTCCATTATTACTTTGAGACGCGGAGGTCAGCCAGTCAGCTGTGATGAATCTAAGTTATTCATTGATGTCTGAGGCTGGTACCTCAATCACTTGGCCTCCACAATCATCTAACCTGAACCAGGCTGTATACAAAGGTGGAGCCTCAAAGGCAAAGACAGTGCAGAATATTCCTGAAACTGCATCATTATTAGTGGCCAGCAGGGAACGAGGGTGACCCTGCTGGCTGCAAGAAGAAGGAAAACCAAGAGAGCCCGCGGGTCATGTTCTCACACGTTGGACTGGTGTGTATGCAGCACTTTTGTCAGCATGTTATTATACAGCTTTTTATTCAGTACACACCCATGGTTAATGTAGAATTACCAGTTAACCTAATGCACATGTAGGAGGAAACCCATGCAGATTTACTGTTGTAGTTACAGCCACCGTGTAATACAACCTATGACCTGAAGCAGCTGAGGTGGTCTGTGGTCAGTTGGACTGAGTAAAATAAGCTAAAAGGCACTCGGCATAAATGAGAACTTCCTTGAGCACTTGTTGAAAGTCTCAGAAAGAAGGAGAAGGGGTATAAAATTGGCATATTGCAGAGGGATGAGTCGTCTGCAGGTTATGAAATATAAACCTCACTAAGATGCTCTGGGTAGACTGAGTATCCGTTTCACTCTTCATGAGATTCGCTAGTCGTGAAAAGATCCCAAATCCCTCTGTTTCCTTCCAATAATCTTGGAGCAGATGTTAATTAAGTTGCTCGGCTGTTTTGAGCCTCACCATTAAGTTATGAACCCAGCAGATAAACCAACGGTCAGAGACTCCGAATCAAAGGATGGTATGAAAGGACTGAAAACTGTTTTCAGATCGAAGAAAATCTACTGGCTACAAAATAATCGTCTCATTGTTTACATCTTACCTAAGCCGGCGGTGACGGTGTGCCTCAGTCCTTACATGATCCAGGATCATTACAGCGCTTCAGCTGCAGTGTTGTGGTCCCTGAAGGAGAGAGACAGTGCAGAATCATCAGAAATTTTTACAAGGTAGCTGCCTTCTTCTCTGCTTAACAACAAGTAAAGTAGGTGAACCATTCCCGAGAGGAGAAGCCATGAAAGTGATGTTAGTTTCAGGAGAAATTCACAGGAAGTCTCTACACCTGGTCAGTTTCATAAGTCTTAAATCATAAAATGTGCTAATGAGGTGGTTTAATATCAGAAAGAGGCAGAAAATCTCCAGAGGGGGAAGTCAGAGTTGTGAAACTAAGCTTCACATGCTGAAATCGTCTCTCGAATGGGGTCCAGTATGGCTCTACTGGAGCAGTAAGGGGGGAAATGGCCAGTTTGACAAATATTAGACTGGTACTGGGGGAAATGCTTAAACATTTCTGCCGTATTTTGTTTTTTAAAACACCTTATTATGTGGTTTTAGTATTAAATTGTGATAGATATGTTTTATATGGATGGCCTCCTCAGGCCTCCTCATGCTCAGGGTGGCACCCTGAGCATGCCTGATCTCGTCTGATCTTTGAAGTTAGTACTTGGATGGGGAACCGCGTGGGAATACCAGGTCCAGTATAGGGTGACTGTAAGTAACGAGACACAGCAGGTCATCTACCAATCAGAAGACTGGTTGTTTGAACCTTGGCTGCTACAGCCTGCATGCCAATGTACCCGTGTGCAAGATACTGAACCCACAATTACTCTGAGCTGCTTACTGGAGTGTGATTGTGTGAATTTTAAACAGAAAGCACTTCGGTGTAGAAATAAATGCCTGTGTGTGTGTGAGAGCATTTAGAGTGAGATATATATAAAATATTTTTTCATGTTTTGTGGTTGTTTTGTTTCTTAATAATACAAATAATATTCAATAAATATTCTACTGGATGTTTTTAAATATTTGTCTGAGATTTGTGGAGATACAGAAATTCTTTTATTGCTGCCATATAATCTGCATCATTATAACTGCATTAATAACATTCTTTACAGCATTATTTCATCTAATAATAATTCTCACAGTATTGATACTGCATTACAGCTGTTTATTGAAGATGTCCATTTGAGGATCCTTCCATTATGTTAACTTTTATTACAAGTACGGTCAGAAGTATTTTATACACATTGCCTATCTGTGCCTATTTTGAGTTGATGTTCGGTTCATTAAGGGTTTTAAGCTTCACTGGCGTGACTGTCCAGGTGATCCATGCTGAGGGAAACTAGAACATAGAAGGATAGCTGCATGCTTACAGTACATATAATACATATAATCTAGGAATGTGTCCGGCCTGAGGCCTCAACTCATTTGGTGTCTTAATATATTTTATTCTACTTGGTAACAGACGATCAGAGTCAATAATTAGCCTCAGAGACCCTGAGGGCTTGAAGTTTATTACCTTGTATGGAAGGTGTTATAGAAAAGAGAAGTTCTATGTCTGCTTATAGCTATTAAAGATGTACGATTAACTGTGACTAATGTCTGGAACCTATTTTAATCTGTCATTGACGCCATGGGGGGGCGTGTACCCCACTGCTTTATAAGTATCCACAACATGTATTTTGGTCAGAAGACATATGTTGATGTTTTCTCCGGGCTGTTAATAAACTCATCGTTTGATTGCACTTTTCTGGGGCCTCCGTGGTTTGTGACACTGCTCTACATTGATTGATTTCGCGACAGATTCCATGGTTTCCAACTATTTTGCTGCATTCTCAGGAACCTTTTCTCTTCCTTTAGCCCATAAATGCACATTTTATTTCTTCCTTTCATATAAACACAATAAGTTGCTCTCTCTGTTGTCACTCCCTGTTGTTTAAAGCTTCTGAGGGGCAGCCAATCAAAAGTGAGCTAATTTAAACAAGAGGGTGGCTATAAATTAGCGGATGAAGTGAAGGGTCACACCCCGAGCCTTCATGTTTTTGAACTGTGAATCATGCAATGCTACTCTTGCAGACTCCCCAAATAGCATTTTAATCTGGAAATGTGAATTTGTGATGTGAAGCTTTCCAGTCACACATTTTCATGGTTAAAATGTCACATTTTTCAAAGGCCTGTGTTTTAGTAACAGACACGCTCTAAATGAGACAGCTGCTGGTAGTGTAGCAGGTATGCATACACAGTGGTAGCATGAGCTACTCTTATCCCGTTTCAGTGGCCTAAAAGAGAACAAGAGCCAATGAGAAAATCAAATATTGAACCTGTCAGTCATGTAGGATCTCCAGTGTGTGAATGTGTGTGTGAATGGGTGGATGACTGGATATGTAAAGCGCTTTGGGGTCCTTAGGGACTAGTAAAGCGCTATATAAATACAGGCCATTTACCACTGTTTACTCCAGAGATCAGCTGATCGCCCTGATGCCAGCCGGCTCGCTGGCCAGGCCCGCAGAAGTGCCCGCAGAAGTACCAGCTGAAATTTGGAGGAAAACACATCGGGGATGCAGAGGTCAAGGACAGAAGAGAAGAAAAAAGGTGACGGTGAGACAGCGGAGGCTCGAAGCGAGGAGGAGGTTTAAACCGTGTCTGCCGTCTATCGTGATGGGAAATGTGCGATCGTTGGCAAGTAAAATCGACGAGCTCTCAGCACTGGTACGGAGTCAGAGGGAATACCGAGAGTGTAGCCTGATGTGTTTCACCGAATCATGGCTGCACCAGGTCATTCCCGATGAGAATGCTTCCGTGGAAGGCTTCCACACTGTTCGGGCGGACAGGGACAGCATCGCTAGCGGTAAGCGTAAAGGAGGTGGGCTTGCTGTTTTAGTTAACAACCGGTGGTGTAACCCTGCCAACATAACAATCAAAGAAAGGATTTGTTGCCCGGACACTGAACTGTGTGCTGTTGGACTCAGGCCGTATTATTTACCCAGGGAATTCTCTCACGTCATCTTGGTGGCTGTTTATGTTCCCCCCTCTGCTAACCCCACAGCTGCATGTGACACTATCCACTCTGCCATAGCTCGGCTACAGACTCAGCACCCGAGTGCCTTTATTGTGATCTCGGGTGACTTCAACCATGTATCACTGGACAATACACCAACATTCAAACAATATGTGGACTGTCCCACCAGGGGAGAGAAAACTTTAGACTTACTGTATGCTAACGTCAAGGATGCATACAGCTCCTCCTCCCTCCCCCCACTTGGTAGGTCAGATCATAACCTGATTCACCTCACCCCCCGCTATGTGCCAATTGTGAGGAGGGAACCTGTGACCACCAGGACTGTTAGGAGGTGGTCAGAGGAGGCAATAGCGGAACTACAGGGCTGTTTCGAGGTGACCGACTGGGAAACACTCTGTGAGCCTCACGCCGAGGACATCAATGGGCTTACTGAGTGTATCACAGACTACATAACTTTCTGCACCGACTCCATTGTTCCAGCTCAGACTGTTCATTGTTACCCAAATAACAAGCCGTGGGTGACTAAGGACATCAAAGCCCTCCTCAACAACAAGAAGAGGGCTTTCAGAGGGGGCAACAAAGAGGAGGTGAGGAAGATCCAGGTGTTACTAAAGGACAAGATCAGAGAGGCTAAGGACAATTACAGGAGGAAGCTGGAGTGGAAACTCCAGCAGAACAGCATGAGAGAGGTGTGGAGGGGCATGAAGACCATCACTGGATTCAGGCCAACCAACAGCAGGGGAGCTGAGGGAGGTGAGAATAGAGCCGACGAGTTGAATCTGTTTTTCAATAGATTCGACACCACAGTGTCTGCTCCCACCCCCACAACCTCACCTGCAGTCAGCCTGGAATCCAGAGCCACACCACTGTGCCAGCCTCTCTCTTCACATGTTGCCTCCTGTGAGATTCCTGACACCCCTCCCCCACCCATCACCTTCACTCAATACCAGGTTGAGATGCAAATGAGGAGACTTCACTCAGGCAAGTCTGCTGGACCAGACGGAGTGAGTCCCCTCGTCCTCAAGGCCTGTGCCCCCCAGCTGTGTGGAGTCTTTCATAAACTGTTTATGCTGAGTCTGAGTCTGCAGAGGGTCCCGGTGATGTGGAAGCCATCATGCCTCGTCCCTGTACCAAAGACGCCTCGTCCCAGTGGCCCCCAGGATTACAGGCCCGTGGCACTGACCTCCCACATCATGAAGACCCTGGAAAGGCTCATCCTGGACCAGCTGCGACCCATAGTAAGACCACATCTGGATCCCCTTCAGTTCGCTTATCAGCCTCGTCTCGGAACTGAGGACGCCATCATCTACCTGCTCAATCGTGTCTACACCCATCTGGACCAGCCGGCGAGCACTGTGAGGGTCATGTTTTTTGACTTTTCCAGTGCTTTCAACACCATCAGGCCGACCCTCCTGGGTGATAAGTTAGCAGCGATGCAGGTGGATGCTTCTTTGGTGTCCTGGATTGTTGATTACCTGACAGGAAGACCACAATATGTACGTCTCCCACAGTGTGTGTCTGACAAGGTGATTAGCAACACAGGGGCACCACAGGGGACTGTCCTCTCCCCCTTCCTCTTCACCCTCTACACCACAGACTTCAGCCACTGCACAGAGACCTGCCATCTTCAGAGGTTTTCTGATGACTCTGCGGTGGTTGGATGCATCAGCAGGGATGATGAGACAGAGTACCGGGCTGTGGTCGACTCCTTTGTCACGTGGTGTGAGCAGAATCATCTGCAGCTCAACGTGGCAAAGACCAAGGAACTGATCGTGGACTTCAGGAAGACCAGGAAACACTTGACCCCTGTTTCAATCCAGGGGGTCAGTGTTGACATTGTGGAGGACTATAAATACCTTGGAGTACACATTGACAATAAACTGGACTGGGCTAAAAACACCACAGCACTTTACAGGAAGGGCCAGAGTCGTCTCTATTTTTTGAGGCGACTGAGGTCCTTCAACATCTGCCAGCAAATGCTGAGGATTTTCTATGAGTCTGTGGTGGCCAGTGCGATCCTCTATGCTGTTGCATGCTGGGGGAGCAGGCTGAGGGTCGCAGATGCCAACAGACTTAATAAACTGATCCGTAAGGCCAGCAATGTTGTGGGGATGGAGCTGGACTCCCTCAAGGTGGTGTCGGAGAGGCGGATGTTGTCCAAGATAAAGACAATGTTGGATAACACCTCCCACCCACTCCATGACATGCTGGTCAGTCACAGGAGCTCGTTCAGTGAGAGACTGAGATTACCGAAAAGCACCACTGAACGACACAGGAAATCATTCCTGCCTGTGGCCATCTCCCTGTACAACGCATCCACTTAACACACTGTTTGCTGCTACAGCTACACATGTTTCTTTTCCAACTATTTATTTATGAGTGACTTATGTATGTATGTATGTATATATATGTATATATTGTACTATTCTTAGTTAGCGTATTGTCTGTCTTGTCTTAATGTTGGTTTAAAATGGAGCACTGTAACAAAAAATAATTTCCCCCAGGGATCAATAAAGTATTCTGATTCTGATTCTGATTCTGATTCTGATTTACCATAATACAGAAATAAACCAGAAAGATATCAGCTAGAAAAGCTCTTAGGGCTGGTGAAGCCAGCAGCCATGCAGAAACAGCAGTAGATATGGATGGGGGGGTTATTGGAATCACAATCAGCATTTGCTTGGAGAGGTATTCTGGCGAGGAATGGAGGGACAGGAAGTCCTGAGCAGCTAACTCGCGGTGGAATCATAACTGGCAAGGAAAGAGTGTGAGATTGGCAGAAAAACTCTGGGATTAGTTGGCTCTGAGAGCTGGGCAGCTGGCATACAAACAAATAAATTGACCTGACGCACAGGAGACAAAACTTACAAAAGAGCCAGACTGCTTAGGAGCACACCGTGCCCGTGCACGTGCACACTGTAGTGTTTAAACCACTTTGGAAACTGAACAACCAGAGAGAACAAAAAGAGGGTATAAATGCAGCAGTTTTAATCAGAGGATGAGGCTCAGGTGTGCTGGTTGATTGAGCAGAAGGAGTAGCCACTCCCTCCACACGCATGCACACGCCACAGAAAGAGACAGAAACTGGAAATGTGAGGAGGGAGAAACGGGGGCAGAGGCGAGGAAGTGCTGGCAGGATCATAAAACGCGGCAGCAGTGGGACACAGCTCATTTGTCACTTAATAACCCCGATGTTGTCGCAGTCGATGCTTGCATTTTAAAAATCAAGCTGTAAAAAATCCTCATTGTTACAGAAATATTATATATTTAATTTTAACATTTTCACGTAAAGATGTTAGCATGAGTCACCCCCCCACCACACACACACACACACACACACACACACACTACACTAACATGCATTTCCTAACCTAAAACCAACCTTAGTATAAATGTAATCAGGTCTTATTTTTGTTATGTAAAATTTATGTTACAGAGACTCGCTTTTTGTTCTCATGAAAAAAATGCATTTCCATAAAGTCACGTTTAAGGTCCCCACATTCTGAGTAATACCAGCACCACTCTCTCTCTCACACACACACACACGCACACACGCACACACACACACACACGCACACACACACACACACACGCACACACGCACACACACACACACACGCACGCACACACACACACACACGCACACACACACACACACACACACACACGCACACACACACACACACACACGCGCACACGCACACACACGCACGCACACACACACACACACGCACACACACACACACACACACACACACACACACACACACACACACACACACACACACACACACACAGGCAGTTTAGAGAGGAAGGCAGCAATAGAGAAAAAGGAGAGAGGATTAAGATAGGAGCTGTTGTGCGTTCATCCCCGAGGAGGTCATTCTGCTGGGTTTCTCTGTGGAAGCAGCCAGCACTCAGAGCTGAGCGGTTTATTTAGACCCTATCTGTACTCCAACACCTTCAGGCCCTTTTGTACACGCAGGAAATAACATGGGAATTGCAAAAGGTGCACTTGGAAATGTCATCATACAGTCTGTATGTATACAAATTAAAAAGACACCATGTGATTGGCGTATAACTGTTAATGGAGATCCGAGACACGCTATTGTCATGATGATGTTCATGCTTGTAAAAAATTAGTTCAGGCACACTCTGGAGTTTTTCAGGACATTTAATTACTCGCGTTTCTTTGATTCATGTAATTTCTCTTTATGCTAATCGTCTTACACAGTGTGTATGCACACATTCAGTAAAAATATAATTTCCTCCCGATATCTCTTTTGTCTGGCAATTTATTGCTATGAAAACCCTGTAACCAAATTTATTGAGTAACTGCATTGTTATTTTACTTCAATCCCATGTGCATACAGAGGACAGCTACCTCAGCTCTACTCCCACACAAGGTCACTCTCCTGCTAATAGAGTCGCAGCCTGGCTGCGTGAAACACTTGATGTTGCTGTCATTCTGAAAAAGAAAGCAAACAAGAAGCACAGCTGATAGACAAGCATAAAGCAGTGAAAGCTGGAAAGGAAGTGATGCTATCAATTAAACTAGCTTGAAAAACCAAGTTACAATTCAGAATTGGAGGAAAATGGTAAAAATGGTAAATGGCCTGTATTTATATAGCGCTTTACTAGTCCCTAAGGACCCCAAAGCACTTTACACATCCAGTCATCCACCCATTCACACACTGGTGATGGCAGCTACACTGTAGCCACAGCCACCCTGGGGCGCACTGACAGAGGCGAGGCTGCCGGACACTGGCGCCACCGGGCCCTCTGACCACCACCAGTAGGCAACGGGTGAAGTGTCTTGCCCAAGGACACAACGACCGAGACTGTCCAAGCCGGGGCTCGAACCGGCAACCTTCCGATTACAAGGCGAACGCCCAACTCTTGAGCCACGATCGCCCCGAAGCATTGAGATAAATTAAGTTTTACAGGTGTAAGTCACAGATACAGGTCTTAATATGATGTTTAACTTTGGCTCTAAGCACTACTGACTTACTTCAGTTTACAAATACAAATTAAAATAAGTTCAATCTCTAAAGAACGTGTAACTGATGTATCATCGAACTGGACTGCTGCTCGTCTCTTATTGGTTTTTCTGAGCTGACTTCAATATTTACTTCATCTACAGTATATCATTAACATGTCTATCAGACTCTGTCTCTACTTAAGAATGTGCCTGACTCTTACTGTAAGCTGCTGTATCTGCCCTGTAAACTCAGGTGCCATATTAAAAATGTACTCTGGATGACATTAACGTGGCCTGTAGCGCTCTGGAACCTTTAAAAAATATGTGTTCTTTACCTCACATAAATAAAAATGTGTGCCTACGACTGCTTCTTTCACTTCTGCAGAGCTAAAACGCAGGCTCATTGAGTCAGAACCTGTTCATGCTGAAAGGAAACTCATGAGCCACTCTCCTGTGTGTGTGTGTGTGTGTGTGTGTGTGTGTGTGCGTGTGTGTGTGTGTGTGTGTGCGTGTGTGTGTGTGTGTGTGTGTGTGCGTGCGTGTGTGTGTGTGTGTGCGTGTGTGTGTGTGTGTGATCGTAGGAGTGGAGTCAGGTGCACAGGAAGTCAGGCCAGCTGCTCTTCACCACCCTCTGCTTGGTTCCAACTGCATCACGCCTCCAGATCGTGGACTCTGTTCTCACGTATTCAGCCGTTTCACTAAGTTTAATAGCTCACTTTTCATAAATGCCACTAATTGGCTCTTCAGCTCTGCCTGACTCCAGCCTCTGTCTCCTCTCTGGACTCCTCTCCTCCGGCTTCCCTCTACTGGAGCCTTGCCAACCTTTTCCCTGCTCCTTACTCCAGACCCTCATCTCCGACTCAGCTACCTCCCAGCCAATACAACTTAGTATTCCCCTACAGATTCTCCAGATTTGTAAATAAACCTTTGACCTTTTGATTCAGTCTTGTAAAAGCCCAAGCGCAGCACAGACTCCAAACTTACATTTGCAGCAAGAAATACATATGGAAATCAATTCTTTACTAGTTTTTTCCGTATTACTAAAAAAGCAGCATACACATTTGTTAATGTTATGACTTTTATAATTTGCCTGTATCACGAAGCTCCAGCTGAATCTCTAACATGATGATTCAATATGCTGCAGGAAGAGTTGTAACAGGAAGCAAATACAATACAAGCTTCAATTCATGCAAACACACAAAAACACGACACAAAATTGTGCTCTCACACAGAATCCTGATCCATCCTCATCATATCTAAAAGCATTTCACTCCCACAGTGAAGGTTCCTTGTGCTTCCTAGTTTCAGAGAGTGGGAGGCTGTCTCCCGTGGAACCAGCCCACAGTCTAAGTTCAGGAGCCAAACACACCATCTACTTTAATATTAGCTTTAAAATGTTCCATTTTAATACATCTTGTAAGTGCTTGAAAAATCATTGGCCTTAGTGCTTTGCACTACTTCCTGTTGGTGTCATGGTCCTGGGTCGGTGACCCAGCGCTTTTAGTTTGTTATCATTTTCCAGATGATGATGATGATTGTTTTAGTTCTGTGTTATATTCGGTCTGCCTCTGAGTCTGCGTCTGTATCTGTCTGTCTATGGTGTCACCCCATCTGTTTGTGAAGCTGTCTGTTTAGATCTGTGTCTTGTTTGGTTCCCCGTGTCTGAGTTTCCTGTTTTATTGTGAAGGTCTCTGTCTGATGTGAGTGTGTTCAGTTTACATTTCCCCTGTCCCGTCAGTTCTGATTTCTCCCAGCTGTGTTGCCCTCCTGTCCCTCATCCCCTGATTACTGGTGTGTATTTAAGCCCTGTGTGTTCTCCTGCCTGTTGTCGGCTCGTCTGCATTCATCCGTCTACCTCTGCGTTCTATGGTGTTCCTGTCTCTGCGTCTCTCTGCCCCGCACCCCTTTTGTATGGTCTCAGGTTTGTCACTTAGTTTCTCCCAGTTTAGGTTTCCGTTTGTGAAGTACTCATACCTCGTTGCCTGTTTTTGTCACCACCACCTTTGTAAATAAAACATCACTCGTATCATCAGTTTGCTGCATCTTGGGTCCTCCTTTTCCTCCACACCACACGGCTCCCTCCGCCAGCCGTGACAGTTGGTGCATTTTCCATTGCCTTTGCCTTCCTTTTGTTCTGTATATATTCCTCTTGATTGTATGCATTTCTCCTGTTTGTTATTTATTCCTGCTGTCTCGCTAGTTGCATGTTATTCATGCACAGTTGGTGTGGAGCAGCCATCATTTAGTTGTACAATTACAATGAAGGGCTATTCTATTCTGTTTTATTCTATCTGCTCCTTTTTGCACAGAGGATGGACACAGACAAAATGACTTCCATCAGGACATGGCGTTAATGTCTCTGACCAAACAATCAAAAACGGACTGCATGAGGAGCACTGAGGGCCCAGTGTTTTATAGTGGACGCTATGTTTGGTGCCATATGTTTGGCATTTGCCATAGAATACCAGAATTGGCAGGTCCAATGCCAGTGTCACCCTGAGCACGTGTGCCCAATCTTTCCCATTTTGTTCATTTATGAGTCAAGATGGCGGCTGTGTGTTTGGCACGCCGTCTGTCGCTCTTTTTTATTTGTTTTATTTTATTGTTCTTACTAACTTTGTGCAACGTGTCAGCTCAACACTGTCTTATGATCGCCAGACATTATTGGAATTAGGTTTATCCACGCAGATCTTAGATTGGCCTGGAAACAACAACCAAGGCTTTCTGCCTCCCTATCTGGAATGAACACCACCGCACTGGCGCTCCTTACCACTGCCACCAGATACCCGGAAGCGACGCAGGAGACAAGGTTTTGGTTAATTAATGCCAGATCTGTGGCAAATAAGACCTTTATTTCGAAAGAATTTTTCTCTTCCCATGAGCTGGATTTTCTTTTTCTGACTGAAACTTGGATCCATCCGGCGAGTTAAATGCCTTCACTGAGCTGCTGCCAGCTGGCTGTGCCTTTCTTAATGTTTCGAGAGTCTCTGGTCGTGGAGGAGGACTAGCTGTTGTTTTTAAGAAACATTTTGACTTTAAGCAGCTATCCCCATCGACTCCCCACACCAGCTTTGAACTGAGATGGGCCACTCGCCCTCGATTGTTTATAATAAGGAGTTCTTAGCTGAGTTTTCAGAGTTTCTTGCCGACTGTGCTTCACGCTATGATCAGATCCTTCTGCTTGGTGATTTTAATATACATGTTTGCTGCCCTGGGAAGCTCTTATGGATCTTTCTGGACTTAGTGAACTGTTTTAATTTTGCTCAATCTGTCAACGGCGCCACTCAAAAGTGTGGTCACACATTGGACTTGGTTTTATCGTATGGTCTATTAGTAATGTGCATGTTGAGGACCCTGTATTCTCTGACCACATGCCTGTTTTATGTGATAATCTTCCTCTTAATTCTATCGTTAAACAGGCTGCTCCTGTTCGTTGTTATCGTGCTTTTGTCTCAGATTCTGCTGAGCGGTTTTCCTTGCTGTATTATCAAGTCATGCCCTATCCTCCTTTTTTGTCCACCTTGGATGATTTACTTTCTTATTTTGATTCTGCTTGTAAATGTGTCCTCGATGTTGTTGCTCCTTTAAGACTCAGGCAGTGCCCAAGGCTAGTCCCTAGCCCTCAAAGCTAGCTGGTTATCAGAGAGCAGTGAAGGTCGCCAAACACTCCTACTTCCCTCAACTTATTACTGCCAGCTCACATAGCCTTCGTGTTCTGCATAACACTATAAAGTCTGTACTTAATATTGAGGGCTATGCTTCCTTGCTGTCATCTAAGGCTTTGTGCAATAAGTTTATTAATTTCTTTGTGGACAAGGTTGCTAACCTGAGACCTCCAACTCTTGCTATTGCTATTGCCGACCCTTCTCAGCATGTTTCCTGCTCATGTTAGCTTTCCGCCTCTAAGTTTCCTTTTCTAAGTACGATCTTGGAAAGGATTGTTTATACTCAGCTGATGGACTACTTGAACAACTTCCAATTGTCTGGAATTTTTCAATCAGGTTTTAAGCCATTTCACGGAGACAGCCCTTGTAAGAGTAATGAATGGTGTTTTGGTGGCTGCTGATCGTGGTAAATATGCAGTGCTGGTCTTATTGGACATGACCGCTGCCTTCGACACAGTGGATCACGATCTACTGATCTCCCACCTTCACCATTGTGTGGAAATTTCTGACTTGCCACTGTTGGGGTTTAAATCATACCTGTCTGACAGGAGTTTTAGCGTTATGTTGGGGCCGGTTTCATCCTCTGTGGCCCCTCTGCATTGGGGTGTGCAGCAGGGATCCATCCTTGGGCCACTTTTTCGCTATATCTTCTCCCTCTTGGCGTGATTGTCATTTAATTTATATGCTGATGACTGCCAGCTTTACTTACCTTTCAGTCATGCGGATACCTTCCCAATTCAACCTCTCCTTAACTGTCTTAGTGATGTTAAGTCATGGATGGCTAAAAATTGTTTACATTTTAACGATTGTAAAACAGAAGCTATTTTATTTGGCCCAAATTGATTTTCCGACCCTCCAGATGTTGATTTCACCAATAAACTGGACTGGGCTACAAACACCACAGAACTTTACAGGAAGTAGAGTCGCCTCTATTTTTTTTGACTGAGGTCCTTCAACATCTGCCGGACAATGCTCAGGATTTTCTACGAGTCTGTTGTGGCCAGTGCGATCCTCTACGCCGCTGCATGCTGGGGGAGCAGGCTGAGGGTCGCTGATGCTAACAGACTCAAACTGATCCATAAGCAGTGTTGGGAAGGTTACTTTTAAAATGTATTCCACTACAGATTACAGATTACATGCCCCAAAATGTATTTTGTAATGTATTCTGTTACGTTACTCAATGAGAGTAACTATTCTGAATATTTTGGATTACTTAATATTCAATTCAATTCAATTTTATTTATATAGCGCCAAATCACAACAAAAGTTGCCTCAAGGCGCTTCATAGATACAGAGAAAAACCCAACAGTCATATGACCCCCTATGAGCAGCACTTTGGTGACAGTGGGAAGGAAAAACTCCCTTTCAACAGGAAGAAGCCTCCGGCAGAACCAGGCTCAGGGAGGGGCGGGGCCATCTGCTGTGATTGGTTGGGGTGAGAGAAGGAAGACAGGATAAAGACATGCTGTGGAAGAGAGACAGAGGTTAATAACAGATATGATTCAATGCAGAGAGGTCTGTGAACACATAGTGAGTGAGAAAGGTGACTGGAAAGGAAAAACTCAATGCATCATGGGAATCCCCGGCAGCCTACGTCTATTGCAGCATAACTAAGGGAGGATTCATCACCTGGTCATCTGGTCCAGCCCTAACTATATGCTGCCCTCCTCCCGGTGGGACATGCCCGGAAAACCTCACCCAGGAGGCGCTCAGGAGGCATCCTTGTCAGAGGCCCGGACCACCTCAACTGGCTCCTTTCGATGTGGAGGAGCAGCGGCTCTACTCTGAGCACCTCCCGGATGGCTGAACTTCTCGCCCTCAGAAGACCCTTATGAAGAAAACATTGAGGGAACAGTTTACCTTGCCTGGGGCAGGGTTACCGGGGCCCCGCCCTGGAGCCAGGCCCGGGGAGGGAGCCCGAGGACGAGCGTCTGGTGGCTGGGCCTTAGTCCATGGGGCCCGGCCAGGCACAGCCCGAAAAGGGGACATGGGTCCATCCTCCCGCAGGCCCACCACCCACAGGAGGGGCCGTAGGGGTCGGGTGCATTGTGTGCCGGGTGGTGTCCAGGAGAGGAGGCCCTGGCGGAGTGATCCCCGGCTGCTAAGACTGGCAATTGAAAAACAATCCTTTATTTAAATCCTGAAAAACAGGATTAAAATACTTAGAAATTTCACTGGACATTTAAAGTTCCAGTTTGTTTGTTTGCATCTGTTTTTGCACACAATTGTCTTAATTTGTGACCATGTATAGTGTTTATATTATGTTTATATTATGTAATGTTCAGGTCTCTCCTAAATTACATTTCTATCAAACATGGAACAAATCTGCGCGTGTGTGCTGAGAGATAATAAATACTAAAGTTTTTTGTAAGCAATACAAATTATTCAGGAACCTTTGTTGGTTTTCCAAATTTTTGTCGACATTTTACATAATGAAATGTTACTCTATATTGATGCAAAAATGATGCAGGAAAAAAATCACCAAAATGCAGATATACAATAAAATGTGTGTGTGTGTGTGTATGTGTATATGTATGTATGTATATGTATATGTATGTATATATATATATATATATATATATATATATATATATATATATATATATATATATATATATATATACGGTATACTCAAAATTTTTATTATTATTCAAAATTTCTGCTTCAATGATGTGCCTTGTGTTGTCAGTTGCCATTATATTTACAAAAGAAAAGATGATCTATTGTGTGCTCAGTTCAAACAGTTTTACATAGAAAGGATTCAGGCTGGAAGATCTTGTTTGCTGAATTAACGTAATGTATAGGTTTGTTTGTTTGCAGGTGTTGCAGATGTTGGCAGCAGTTGATGAGTTGAATGTAAAGATTATTACTGAAACAGACCATCATCTTTCCCAAACTAAAGCCGTCACGGTCTAAACAGATAAACAATTGTTTCCACAGAAAAAGAAAAGTTTAATGACATTTAGCTCATTATTTGCAGAAAACAAATATTCGTTTTTTCCCAGAAACATTCACTATCAGTGTATTTGCAGCTTGCTGAATACGTAAATTAAAAATCTTTTTCATTACCTTAATACAAAACATAATCTAGTTGCAACTCTTCTTTTTGCCCTTGCAAATAATCAGATTATGTAAATGAAAAAATATTTTTTTGGCACAGACTTAATTATGTGGAAAAATTACCAATTAGCTTATTTTCAGTCTTGATTATACAATTGCTGCTGACTCAGCCAGAGAGGCTGCTCTTGCATAACAGTGCATACTCTCTTATTGATGGTGGATAAGTGGAACAATTGATGCTTATTCATTTCTCTTAAGCTAAAAGCACACTTCAAGGGGAACACTTAAATCAATAAACTGCTTTTTGAGGACACGCGCTTAGAGTCTGAGTGTAAAGGAGTTTGTGAAGAGGCAGCTCTCACAGCTGCTAGTGCAACAGTCATGTGTTGGTTCTTCAAGGTGAAAACACACTTTGGGTTGTGTTAATGCAGCACCAGATTGTGTGTTTCCTACAGGTTAATGTTAGAGTAACTGATGATTCAACACTGACCACAGGCGTGTATTCAATTCAAAGTAAGTGCAAAGAATGAAGTGCCATTTGAATGTGTGAAAAAGGTGGCATGTAGTGTAGAGTGCTCTAAAGTGTCAACAGTGCTGGAAGAGTATAAATGCTTATGCAGTTGGTCTTTAAGTGACAAATACAAGCAGGCAACTTCTTACTTCACTTCAAACGTTCAGGTTTTTCATTGTCACAGGACTTTTAACATTAGCTGTACATCCTGTTGCTGAGCTTGGAAAAGCTGGATTTAAATACTTCATCGCCTTTAAACTGAATGAATGTGTGCAATGCTACTGCAACATTTTACCTACTTTGCACATTTGCAAATTTGGGCTTTGGGAGCTTTAGTTCAGACTGGATCAGATACTTTAGTTCTCCTGTTGTAGGCTTGAGCTGCTTGGGGACCTCGTGATTCTCTAAGCTCCTCCTCTCTCCTTTGCGTGGTATATGTATACGTAACCATAGCATATCATTTATTGTGTGTCTTATCCTACAGTTTGTGTTTCTCTTTCTCTGCTCCTTCCTGCAAGTAAACCAATCAGGCATACCATTAGGTGAAGTGAATAACACTGATTATCTCTTCATTGTGCCACCTGTTAGTGGGTGGGATACATCAGGGAGCAAGTTAATATTTTCTCCTTAAACTTGATGCGTTAGAGTAAAAAATAACGTAACGATCTGATGTTACATCATGTGCTCTTCGTGGACTACAGCTCAGCCTTTAATCATCCCGGACATCCTCATCACCAAACTGGTCACTCTTGGCCTCCCTCCTCTCGCATGTGCCTGGATAAAGGACTTTCTCACAAACCGGCCCCAGACTGTAAGACTCGGCCCTCTCCTCCACTCGCACACTGAGCACCGGCTCCCGACAGGGCTGTGTGCTGAGCCCCCTCCTGTATTCTCTCTACATCCACGACTGCAGTTCGACCCACAACAACAATCTCATCATCAAGTTTGCCGATGACACCACGGTAGTCGGACTCATCTCGAAGGGAGACGAGGCAGAGTACAGAGAGGAAGTCCTGAAGCTGGCAGCCTGGTGTTCAGAGAACAGCCTGGCACTGAACACTAAGAAAATCAAAGAGCTCATCGTTGACTTCAGGACACACAGCACCGACTTGGCCCCCCTCTACATCAACGGGGAGTGTGTGGAGAGGGTCCACACCTTCCGGTTCCTTTGTGTCCTCATCTCTGCTGACATCTCCTGGACAGACAACATCTCAGCGGTCGTCAAGAAAGCCCAACAGAGAGTCCTCAGGAAGTACAAGCTGAACTCCAACCTGCTGCTGACCTTCTACCGCTCGTCCATTGAGAGCCTGCTAACCTACTGCATCACGGTATGGTACGGCAGCTGCACCAAAGCAGATAGAGCGAGGCTTCCGAATGTGGTCAAGACAGCACAAAAGATCATCGGCTGCCCTCTCCCCTCCCTGATGGACATTTATTCCTGCCTCAGCAGAGCAGCAAACATCATCAAGGACAGCTCCCACCCTGGCTTCAACATGTTCAGCCTGCTTCCCTCAGGGAAGCGCTACAGGTGCATCAACACAAAAACCCACAGACTCAAAAACAGTTTCTTCCCCAAAGCGATAACCACCCTGAACTCACACATGCACCGATAACACAGCCCCCCCCCCCCCCCCCCCTTCTTTTTTTTCTTTCCCTTTTCTTCCCACTTCCTGTATGGACCACCACTGTGCAATACCAAGTCTATGTGCAATAACCCAACTGTATATACACAACACTATTTATTACATATTCCTTTTTGTTTTTGTTTTAAACCAGCTTGTATATTTGTACATTTTATATATATACATATATCTTTTCCCTCTGTTAATACTGTCCATATGTATATAGCGCTGCAGAACTGTGGAGATGCCCTGTATCTCATTGTACAACTGCACAGTGACAATAAAGGCATTCTATCCGGTTGTTCAGTGATGACGCGACGGATCCTACTTCCGGGCCTAAAGTAGTCTGCGTTTAATATGGCTTTTGTGTTGTTAACATGTTTAATGTTTTGTATTTTCTTCTATTTGATCTCAAAAAGCTCCTAAAACAGTCAGTGATCACTGTTGACCTCCCTCGGCTTTTATTACCGCTAATCATTTATTTAAGCTCAGTTTTTAAAACCTTAGGATGTAACTACAGCCCAGCCCATGCAGCAGTATATGAATGACTAACCTCGTATTGTGGATGGATTATCTCAGTTGTTCTCCTGGCTGAAGTTTGGTCCTTTTACAGCATCCTGCCATGCGATTACATTTGTTCCTGACCACCGAGAACACTCACGGTAACTTTTATCGAGTGGAAAAAAAGTTAGCTTGTTTATATTATGCTAACGTAGCTGTGTCGCTAGCGGTCACGTAGCACATCATTATATACCAGCTAGCCCAACTTCAGTAACCCTACAAACGTCACTGCTGTTTAGTTTTCTGTCTTCATTTATGCTGGAAGTGATAACAGAGCTGTACGTTTTAATTTGTTTCCAAAACCCCGCAGTCAGGACATGCTATATTGTATTTAGATAGAAGCTAGCGAGCTAACTCCCTGCTAACTTCTAACTCCTTTAAATGTCATAAATTCCGTTTTCATGGATGCCTGGATGTTAAACTCAATTGTTACACCTGGTAGAGCAGAACGCTGATCATTTTATTAAAGATGAAAGACTTTAGACAGTTTTTCAACTCTCAGTAATGCCATATGATCGTTTGATATATGGACCTGCAGCGGAGTTTAGACCCAGACACGGCTAGTGACGTCAGACTGAACAACCGGATTCTATTCTATTCATGTGGATGGCCGGGTGTGTGTGTGTGTGTGTGTGTGTGTTGTTGGGGAATACGTTTTGCTACGGTGCATTATGGGAAGAAGACAAGCCAGCAGAGGCAGTGTGATGCTTCAGGCAACATTCTGCTGGGAAACTTTGGGTCCTGCCATCCATGTTGATGTTACTTTGACACGTACCACTTAGCTGAGCATTGTTACACACCATGTAGACCCTTTCATGGAAATGGTACACCCTGATGCCTACGACCTCTTTCAGCAGGATAGTGCTACCTGCCTCAAAACAAAGATGGTTCAGGAGTGGTTTGACGAGCACGACAAGTGTGACTTGGGCCCACATTCGCCATATTTCAATGTAATGGAGCATCTGTGGGAGGTGCTGGACAAACCAGTCTGATCCATGGAGCCCCACCGTGCAACTTGTAGTACTTAAAAGATCTGTTGGTGTCACTGCGGGTTACGCTAGTGTGTTAGTTTAACGGACCCAAGAGCAGACCCAAAGGAACTTGACTTGAATGTCTAAACAGAAAGCGAGTCTTTAGTTTGGCTGATCACATGGAATAAAAACAAAGTAACACAGACGATCCAACAAAGACTGAATGAAACACAGAGACTAAACACCCACAGGGATGATCAGGGGAGTGGAAACACACGAGGGCAAACAGCTGACACACATGATCCTGATGACGGGAAAGGGGAAGCAAAACTAAATACAATGAACACCAGACTCTTTCAAAATAAAACAGGAAACATGACTGAGGCAGACATAATACTGATTTGACAACATGAAAGGATCGAGATGAACAAGGGCTAAAGACTGAGCAACTAAGGAACTAGATGATTTAACATAAACAATGACAAAATACAAGAAGCTCAGATTATAATTGATTATATCAACAACCAGAACCTAACATATCTTCAGTAACATAAGGTAACAATACAAACGCGGACTCTTTTAGTTTCTCTATCATGGGCTCATCAACTCACAATGTAAAGTGTATGCACACGACCAGTTTAGTTTGAAACTACAAAATGAGTGAAACTTGTCTCATCTGTCGTATTGATTTTGTTGTATTTTTCTTCAGTTTCTCCTCATGTTTTGTCCCCATCATTTTACACTGAATATGTATATTTTACAGCCTCATATATAATTGACAGTAAATTCTAGCACTTTGTCATCCATTAAAAATACACATCTCCCCGTCTGGTAAATGTTGAATGAGCAGACGATGCTGGAGAGCAAAGTGTCAGCCTTCTGGCTCAGCTGCATTGACTGCTGTGCCTGTTCAATAGACCTTTTTTTAAAGCAGGCAATTTGACTTATCAGAAAAGCACAGGTGTGTCTGCTCTTTTACAGTGTCCAGGACAGTGTGACGGTGAGCCAACACCAACAATGTGAGGACCCTGAAACTGAAGGAGAAAATGGGAATCATTCTTATTCCTCACAGCCAGGTTTTCTTCTCACTGTCACATGCCGAGACAGAATCAGGGTTACATTTAGAAATTATGAACCAGGTTTCTGGAATACACCTCAGACACTCCACACCTGTATGTATACAGAGCAGCAACATAGTGAGGTGAAAATGTGTCCTCCTGTCTGTGTCCCCACACTTTGTTGTAACTTTTTCTTCCCTGTCTGTGTGCATGTGTGAGTGTGTGTCCGTCATTCTGCTGTGTGTTTCACTTCCTGTGCACCTGGCAGGGTAATCACTCACCTGTGTCTGAGGACTTCTCATCTGCTACTCAAGGCTGAAGATTCCCTTAGTTGATGCCAGATTGTCGTACTCACTGTGGTATTAAAGTTCAGCTCCCCATGTTCTGTATTTTGCTTTGTGAGAAATCTGTTTGGTTTCAACTTACCTGATTCTCTTTTGTGTAGATGCTTCCAACTGTCACCGACCTGTAAAGAGAAACCTCTGAAGAAAAGGAAATCTGTGAAGGGAGGTTTCATCTGCCTGCCTCCCTCGCTTTCCTCCCAGAAAGAAGACCCTCAACTAATTTACAAGTTGTATTCAGTTTGAAATCTGTTTAAAGTGCTGGTGCTAAGTAACTTGTAAAGGTTCTGTACGTAGCAGAGCAGCTAATCACTGCCATCTATTGAAAGTCAGCACTCAAGCTAAGCTTTTGTCAGGGAGGTGCCCCTCCCCGAGCGGGGTCAAGGATGGAGTGGCAGAGGGGGGTGGGAGAGCTCACAGGCATGCACCACATGTCGCACCGGGCAGCCTGTGCTTGGGGGGACGACGGCGCTTCCTGAAGGCCCCCTGCGACTGCCCTGTGACATGGAGGTCTCCGATTGATTGCAAAGTGACACACAGACAGGCGTAGCTGTGATCCACCGCTAAGAGTTTAAAGTCTGTTTTATTTTTAGCTTTAGCTAATGTTTGGAACCAGCTTAAAGGTGGCGACTTAAGTCAACCCGTATCTAGGGATGGGTACCAGTATCGGTTCTGACATAAACAGTAGTAACCAGACCGAAAAGCAGCGCACATTTTTCCTGAGCTGTGATACACTTTGGATTCTAGCCAATCATTTTACGTTTCCGAGGATAGTAGGCGGGCCCAGGTACGTACGTTCTTTTAGAGCAGAGCTACAGATTAAAAATGCCCAAGGCGAAGCGGTCAAAGTCTGGCTGTACTTCACAGCAAAAGATGCAAACTCAGCAGCAACAAGTGCTTTAAGCTGATACTGTGATACTGTCAAAGGAGGTAACACCAAGAATCTGATGAAACACCTGGCGACGCATAGCGGGTTTTTAAAAGCCCAGAAATGCGCCGTATTTGATAGCTTGCTGCGAGACCTCACACTGAGCACATCTACTGCGGGTGTGGTGCCTGTTATCGGACCCGGAGTTAGCAACATCCCCCAAAAACCCGAAGAGGAGAGTCCTGGCCCCTAGCCCTGCCAGTGTAGCAGAAATGATGAGGATGATGATGCAGCAGCAGCCGTTCTTCTCTGCGTGAGTAGCTTCATGTTGTTCGTGTGTAATTTACGTTGAGTAGGCTAACCACGTTATTACATTAATGCATGTAAGGTGAACTAGCAAACATCATCATAGCTACATGCGGCTGTCTTCTTGTTTGATGGCAGATGCTCCCTTCACCCTGGACAAAAAGGCTAAAATGACCAAAGAAAAAGTGGAAAACAGCTGAACATGAGAGGTTTTTGGACAAAGTTTGTGTTCTCCATTCTTTAAGCACCGTTTAAGCACCGGCACCGTTTCAAAAGTACCGGTTTGGCACCGGTATCGGATAAAACCTAAACGATACCCATCCCTACCCGTATCACATGCGAGTGGCGTGGGGGTTTGCACTGTTGCCGAGTCGACTACCACAATTCAAATACATGCAATTAGTTGGGTTAACTGTTGATTTTTTAAACTGCCCATAGTTGTGAGTGTGTGTTTGAGTCTCTGTGTCACACTGGCGATGTGTCCAGGCTGTACCCTGCCTCTCGCCCTGTGGGTGCCGGGGATAGGCTTCAGCCTGCCCACAACACTGATAAGGATGGATGGACATTCACATGGAAGGGACACTGTTTCCAGTGTTTGACCAATCAGAAAAAGCGATTGGTAATAGCAGCAGAGCAGCACATTTTATGATAAGCTGTGTAGCTTAGATGTAAGGAAATTGGAGGAAAGGGTAACATAATAGGGGGGGAAAGGAAAATAAACTGCAGTTAATTGCAGAGGCGCAGTCATACAGGTGAAATTGCTGAGAGCAAACAATTACCAAAGACAAGAGCAGACACACAAGGAAAGGGGTCAACAAAACAGAAACCCAAACACAGACAAGCCAGAATAAGTGGAATTACAGGTTGTAGAAGAAGAAAAATATATAAAAACTAGCATAAAGTATAAAGTACATACAATGAAATATGAAAATATGCCCCCATATACACAAAGTAATTATTATTAGCACAGTACCCCCTACAGCCTAATACCCTCACATGGTAAAGCTGTGATATGAAACTCATTATTTTTATTATCACTATACTGGTAGATCTGGACACGAAATGACACCTTTGCAGCTCAGTGTGGAAGTAATGAAGTGGCAAAGCAGTTATTAGCCTACATCCCTAATGACTGAAGACTGGGTCTCCTTCTTCAGATCATTACAAGTGCCATTCACACATCCTTTATTCTATTAGAGAGAGGAAGTCTGGGTTATTACAAATTTTCTAATAAACCCAGAGATGTGAGCAGTCGTCTGCTGGGCTGAATATGGTCACATCGGTGATACTGTATCAAATGCTCTGGATATAAATCATCAGCCACGGCCCAGTTTGTGTCAGAAATACAAAAAAGCAAACTTTGTTTCAAAGAGAAATTTGAAGTGTGTTCGTGCACAAGATTTGTTTAATGATTTATACAATCTAACATCAGAATAACGTGTTTCTGAGCTCCAGCCTCAGCGTTACAGTATTTTTCTAATATTTCTTACCAGCACTGCTGCTGCTGATGTTTCTTTGAAATCATTTTGAATAAAAATTAGATCAAACTCCTGGTTGTTTCACAAGCTCACTCTAACCATACATAATAAAATTAATAAATAATAAACTTTGGTCCACTGTAAGCGTTTCTGGCTGATGTACAGTGTCAGCAGCGGTGGTTTAGGCGGTGCAGCAGGTCATCTGCTAATTGGCAGTTGGTAGTTCAGTCCATAGCTGCTCCAGGCTGAATCCCAAAGTTACTGAACACAGAGTTGTTCCAGATGTCTTCATCGTTATAGAGAAATGGAAGATAGAAACGCACGTGAACATACAAAAAGTGTTTGTGCGTGTGTGTGTGTGTGTGTGTGTGTGTGTGTGTGTGTGTGTGTGTGTGTGTGTGTGTGTGTGTGTGTGTGTGCGCGCGCGCATGGGGGGATTGCTATTCTATTTACTAATATAAAATAAAACACAATGCAATACAGTAAGTACATTATGTTAAGCTGTCCCCGTATGAAAATGCACTGAAACTCACAACAGGAAGTGAAAGAGCAGATTTCTCTCCACATCACGATCTTTATCTAAATCTAATGTGAATAAAATCAAAGAAATAATATCATAGAAATTAAACTGCCATCGTTTCAGAGCCAAACTCAAGACTCCAAGTAAGACGGGGGAACAACAAACAACAACGGAGTCAAACAACCAGGAACTCCAAGAAACACACGAAGGGAGAAAAACAGACAATTAAATGTTATTTATACAGAGTCAAATCACAACAATGGGTTTGCTTTATATTTTAAGACATTAAAAAAATACAAAGGAAGGGGTCTTCACACACCCCCGTTCTCTACTAGCCATCGGGGCGGGGGGGCTGGGAGGAGATGTTGGCTGTCCGATGGGCCTCCCTGCTGCTGCGGAGCCTGGGACGGTCTGCTTGCCTCCACCCCGCGGGGAAGGGTAACATCTCTTGGGTCTGGGTTCTGTTTCCCCCTCTGAGGGCGAGGGTACCTGGACCCGGGGTATAGAGTATGTTTGGGGAGTGTGATTGTGTGTACATGTCCATTTATGTCAATCCTTACGTTGGGTGAGTGCTGAGTGTTTGTATATGTGTGCATGAGGGTTCTTGGTGTCCGGGGCTGGGCGCTCAGGTATGTACCAGCTCACTCCCAGTGGCTACTTGGCGGGGCCTGGCGCCTGTTGCTCGGTCAGGCCTCCTCCGGGGTGCGGGGGGCCCTCGGGCCTCCGGCCTCTGGGCCTGCGGCTCGGTTCACTCTGGCACAGCTGGCTGCCGGCAGAGCCGGCGGGCACGCCAGTGCAGCCCCCTCTAGCTTCTGCTTGGTGGCTACTGGGTGACGCCTCGTCTGGGGATCCTCAGCCCTTCCCATGAGGGTGGCACGGATGCCCCTCCAGTGGTCCTCCTTGGGCTCTCGCAGTCTGGGGCCTCTGGATGTCTGGGGCCTGGATCTCCTCCATGCCTGCTTCATGCCCTGGGGGGCGGGGCTATGGCTCTCTACATCCTCTTGCAGACCATTACATGTGGAAACCTTTTGAATACAAGCGTGCTGATCCACACAGGTGTGCACACGGGTGTTCACTGTCCGTAGACTTAAATCACACCTTTCTTGGCTGCTACTTCAAAGCACATTGGGCGCTGTCTGTCCTGCGTGCTGCACAACAACATTGAATATTTAGTATTTACTGCTGTTTACACTTAGCTAGATTAATGCGATGGTGTTGTGTTTAGTATGTTGCTTTGGGTTTTTTTTGCTTGTTTTCTATTCTTTCTCTCAACAGGTGATCCAGGAGATTTTTTTTTATTTATTTTAATTTTTTTTATTTGTTTTTTTCCCTTTCTCACTGTCCCTCTCCCCTTCTGTTTTTCTTTTCCTTTCTCTTTCTTTCTCCCTTTCCTATCCCTCACTCATGTCTGTCCCGTCTGTAACATCTGAAAATAAAATATAATAAATAATAAAAACAAAGGTCGATCAAATGGACCAGTACGGCAATGCCACGATGATCCATTTGGCAAAATAAATCCATTGGGTATCCTTGTTGGTCTTCAGACAACAATTCTGACGGCTAAAGAACCAAATGGGACAGGCAAAAAATAAATACAAAGGAAATCCCAACAATCAGGTGACCCCTGAAGTAAAACTCAAAACATGACAGGAGACGACTCCCACAGTTAAACTGGAAAAACTAACAAACAGAAAGATGAACTTCACTCAGGCGACAAACACAGTGGAGGGAAACCCTGAGGGGACTAATGAAACTAAAATCCTGAATAAAATATAACACACACTCAGAAAAGTGGCATGAACAAAATCAAATGTCAAGCAAAAAACAACTAAAGTATTCAGAAGTCCCAAACAGGTTCACGGTCCCCTGGTGAACCCCTCGCCCTCTGCTCTCCAAGTGTTGCTCTTTAAAAGAGGTTCATTGCTGCTTTACGTCTAATATTCCTGCAGCCGTAGCATCATTGCCCCAATGTCAAACACTCCTTGTCTGATCGTGCCATCAGCACCAGACAGAATGGGAGCGTTCAACACCCTGGGATGAGAACGGTTTGGATCTACACGTGGACAGATTGTTCCCGGACTTTACTGCTAGAAATAGTCCAATACAACATTCATGTTAGATATATTATTGAAAACAAAAAGCTGAATTCATTTTTTATTCTTCCACTCAAACCAACCTTGTTTCTCTTTGGAAAACAGGAATAAAACATCTTATCCAGCCCACAGAATCCACTGGATTATAGAGATGCTCTGTTTGCTTTTAAACCACAACCATCTGATTCCTGGCTGCAGACAGCAATCACTGTGACCGCTGTGAGTCATATGAAAGGCTGGATGAAAGTCACTGATATCCACTGAGAACAGAGACATTCAGAATGAAATTAATGCGATTGCATTTGTCTCTAACCATCGGGAACCCTCACGTTAACTTTTATCCAGTGGAAGAAAGTTAGCGTTCATCCTCCAGCTTCACTATGTTTATGCTAACATAGCTGTGTGGCTAGTGATCACGTAGCACATCATTATATAGCAGCTAGCCCAACTTCAGTAACCCTACAAACGTCACTGCTGTTTAGTTTTCTGTCTTCATTTATGTTGGAAGTGATAGCAGAGCTGTACGTTTGAATTTATTCATAAATCTCTCAGTCAGAACATGCTATATCATGTTTAGGTGGAAGCTAGCGAGCTAACTTCCTGCTAACTTCTAACTCTCTTAAATGTAATAAATCCTGTTTTCATGGATGCCTGGATGTTAAACTTCATTGTTACACCTGGTAAAGCAGCAACGCTGATGATTTTATTAAAGATGAAAGAATTTAGACAGTTTTTAACTCCCAGTGATGCTGCAGTGTTCGTTTGAGTTTATAACCTGCAGCAGAGTTTGGGCCTGACACGGCTGATGACGTCTGACTTAAAGACCAGATAAGAATATAATCTGTAACATGACAATCAGCTCAGTTCACAAAAGGTGCCTAGAATGAACAAGGTATATGATTTGGCTTATTCACAATAAATGAAAAGTATAAATGTTAATATGTTCTTCAATCTTTTAAAGAAATGTGCACATGAAAACAAAGATACAATTAAAATCAGTCATTAGGCACAGAGTGGTAAGTGTACACAAAGTATATATTTAAAAATTGGTCAGCAAATTGGTCTTTGAAAATGAAAGAGAAATGAATGGATCCTCAGAGATTTGTACAGCTGTGTACAAAAGTGCATCGTTCTTCTCTGTGCTGCACCTGTTCTCTCGTCACAAGGGCGACATTCTCTTGTATCACCTTCTTTTGCACAGCAACATATGCCAAAATATCCCTGCAGTTCTGATTTCCACAGCCCATTGTTCTTTAGTTTTATCACCACTTATTTTTCACACCCTGAAGCACATCTGGGTTTTTCGTACCTATGAGAGCTGTTAATGCACTCTGTGAGGGGAAGATTCATGTCTATGTGGTCCACATAGATCATTTATCCAGTGATAACGTTCTTCCTACTCTGACATTTGGGAAGCACCATCGCTTCTGATGTTCTGTCAGCTTTCATTTTAAAATATGTTCAAATGTAATTTTGATCTGCTCTAGGAGTTTTACTAAAAAACTATTTTTCATCAATTGATCAATATTTTTCATGATCTGGTAATCACTGGTATTATGCAGTCACTGTCTCTCAGACCTGGCACAAGCTGATGTGCTGCTGCAATTTCAGTTTCCATAAATCTTTGTCCCATTTATTTATCACATATGAACACGTGTGAAGTGCCTGAACAGGATTTAAGCAGAAAGCAGAATAAAAAACTCTGAATTTGTCACAGTACTGTGACCCAGTATTTGTGTTTGACTTTATAATTATGTTCTTTGATTATTGTTGTTCGTGGTTTTGGTTTTCTTTAGTTCTCAGTGACCTTTGTTCTCCCTCCCATCACTGTTTTTCCCAGCCTGTATCTACTCTGTGCTTCTCCTGTGTCCCACGTTTCTCCCCACTCACTGTGTTAAGTCTGAGTTTCGGCTGTTTCCTGTTTTATTTTGATAGTCCTGGTCCTGTGTGCATTGTAGTCTTGCGTCCCTGTGCCTTGTTGGGTCTGATTTGTCTCAGCTGTGCTTGTGTATTTAAGCCCTGTGTTTTTCTCTAGCCGTTGTCGTGTCGTACTCTCACTGTGCTCTGTTTCCCAGCTCTCAGTTCCTGGTTTATTTTATGTTTTTTTAGTTTAATTTTGTATTTGACGTGAAGTTTTTCTGGAAACAAGGCTGCTGTTTTGAGTTTACTCCTTCGTCTTGAGTCCTGCATATGCATCCTCATCCTGCCTGCCACACAGCAAATTCATGACAGAATTCTTAAATAGTCAACATGCATGCAACTTTTCGAAAGGTACATAAAAAAAAAATAATAATAATAATAATATCTGTGTTGCTACCCCAAGGAGAGAAGCTGAAGTATGTTGGGGTCTGATGGACCGGCACAGTGTCTGCAGTGACCTTAGAGAAAGGATGATGAACTCTGAGTAGAGCCCATCCTGATAAAGCCAGCTGAGAGGTTTCCAGGGTGCCTCCTGGATGAGGTGCCTGGAGGTACTGAAGTGATTATGTCTTCTGGCTAGCCTGGGAAGGCTTCAGTATTTGCCCTGAGAGTTAGAGGGAGCAGCCAGGGACAGGGAGGTCTGGGCATCTCTGCTCAGACTGGTGCCCTGTGACCTGGATGCTGATAAGCTGCAGGGTGGGTGGAAGGTTAAATTAAGTTGATTTTGGTGGAAAAACCCAAACTTGTGAAAGGTGAAAACTGCTATCTCTTTATGAAGACAAAGAGGTTGTTTCTTTAAAATTTGGTGGAAAACGAGAAAATGGTTTAAATATATTTTCGACAGTAAACACAGATATGCACGTAGATTTGGGGATATCTGGACTGTTTTAACACAAAGAGGATCAGCACAGGCGGTCTACAGTTTATTTAGGAAGCCCACAGTCCAATTAAAATGAATTGTCAAAACTGAAGCTATAGATGGAGATAATATTTCAAATGGTTTGCAACTTTAATCACTTTATGCCAAATTTCTTTAGTTTCTTATCCTCCCCCAATATTTCCCTATATGCAAATATTAACAATACAGCTGTTAAGATTTGACTCAGTGTGTGAAGTGCCCTGTTGGTTACACCTGGTGACATCTTTCACGTGTCATGGTGTATTTTAGTCAAAGTTATATTACTGGTCTCTGAAAAGTGTCTGAAATTGAAACATCACAAATGAGGAAATCTGGAATGACAGTTGGGAGGGCAGAAGGATCCCTGTGGATATCAAAGAGGTTCATTCTGACTAGAAAAAACGAACCGCTGAGTTCTCCAACATCGTTCACTCTGGTTATTAAATGTTAAAACAGCCAGTTTCGTTTTACTGTTCTACAGTTTCACGTAGTACGAACATGACTGTGAATGGCTTTAATTATGATTCTGACCAGAAATGCTGTGACACAGATTTCCAGTTAGATTACAGACGTGAGAGTAACTGATTAAACGTTTAAACAGCTCGCTGTGACTACATGCAAACTGTGATTCATAATCTTCTTAAATTATTTAATTTTTGCTTTTCATAATTATCACACAGATTTGTTTTAATACCATAAAGCACAAAAACGGTCTTTGATCGTTGTTGTTATTTTGTATATGCCCAGCCGTTGAGCTTTATTTGATTTATTCCCTTTGAACTGTTTTATCTGTCTTTAAATTCTAATTGCACAAAACAACATTTGAGCTACTGAATAAATAAACTGTGATCTGTGTGTGTGTGTGGGAGGGGGGGGGGGGGTGGTAATGTGATAATTGTAACATATTGTAATATATATATAATATAATATATACATACATCCCTCAAAATTAAAACAACTATTTCAATCACTTGCGTGTTAGCTCTCCAGGTCAGGACCACATTGTTGTTTTATGTATCTGAAAAAGCTGTGCACACACACACACACACACACGCACGCACACACGCACGCACACACACACACACACACACGCACACGCACGCACGCACGCACACGCACACACACACACACGCACACACACACACGCGCGCACACACACACACACACACGCACGCACGCACGCACACGCACACACGCACACGCACACACGCACACACACGCACACACGCACACACGCACACACACGCACACACGCACACACGCACACACACACACACACACACACACACAGCAGGCCAAGTGTGTTTGTCTAATTGTGTGAGATCTCAAGAGACGGCCTGAGCCTTTCCACTTTCTCTGCTCTTGTGCCTGTGAGCTTGTGGTTGGCTGCTGGGGAAAGATACTGCTGATGTGCCCTTGGGCCTGGTTAGCAAAGACACTCTGTGTGTTTCGCGTCGAATTGGAGATAATAGGCCAAAGGAGGAAGAAGAGGATTTAAAGCTGTCACAGAGAAGCTGCTGAGGACTAGACTGTGGCAAACATGCTGAATGTCAATGTGGGGATGTATGTCACTCTGTCACATGACTGTGTTCAGCCATTCATGCAGGCTGCAGTGAATCTATAGAAACAACATCGCTTTTGCCAACCCGCTGATCCTGTTAAGGTGAAGTGCTGCCTATTTATCATCCATTATGGCAGGTTAAACCATACGAGTGCATTACACTGGCAACACAGTGAAACCTGCTCATGGTTTAAACAGTTTCATGTTCTGAGGCTCAGTACTCGGGAATGTGGGACACACAGGAATTAGATGAGAGCAGGATGAGTCTCACTGACAGTGGAAAAATCTATTATTTCAAAAAATGTACAATAAAAATAATCTCTGTCATTTATTAATTAAAGTTAAAATGCTTTTATTTTCATGGCATTGTTTAACCCTTCCCCAAAAGCAACTGGAGTCAAATGAAAGAGATTTCATTTGCTGTGCAACAGCAAACCTCACTCTGAGGCCAAACTGACCATTCAGCTGGTGGAGTTGTGTCAAGCTTCAAACTTGGATGAGGTCGAGGAGTCTCAAAACTAGAGATGGGCCGATCCGATATTACGTATCGGTATCGGTCCGATACTGACCTAAATTACTGGATCGGATATCGGAGAAAAATAAAAAATGTAATCCGATCCATTAAATATCACGAAAGCACCTCACAAAACTTGCAACACGCCGTAACTCACCTCAGAACGTTAGCACGTCGGAGCAGTATGCATCACGTGATAGAGCGGCTGTGGCATGCGGGACCTGTCGGTGGTCTGGATAGCATTTGGAGCTTCGCTAGCAACCCGGCATTTCATCTCCGACAAAGTTATCCCCGAGAGAAGTAAAGCAAGTGTGTAAGTCCATCTCTGAATGTAAAGCATTCCTGCGTTAAGCTTAACGAGCGATATATGGAGCGACTGCCTCTTCTTGCTGCTACTTCAATCATGAAACTGATCTGTGATCAGCTGATCGTCTCTTGTTTGTTTTTGGCCCACTTTGCACCAGAAAGAGGAAACCAGCGGCTGAACAACAGCAGCACGTTTAAGCTTGATCAGCTGTTGTTAGAATGTATTTAATATTACTTTCTACACCAGGATCTTTTTCTACGTAGCTGACGCTGGTAACTGTGCAGGGGCGGATCTAGCAAAGTTTAGCCAGGGGGGCCGATAGGGCATGAACAGGGAAAAGGGGGCACAAAGACATACTTTTCTTTCTTATTCTCATTTAAAATGTCGAGCTTTTAATAAATAATTATCTGACACCCAAAGTTTTAATTTGATGTAAAATGAATAGAAGTCAATTACTGTATATAGTGACTATTAAGTCTAATATATATACCCTAGTAAGCTATAGTACTTTTTCCTTTGGGAAGGTACCATCTGTGCAGTCTGCAATTTTGTTGAAGAAAGATGTTGAATCTATTTAATATTTCTTGAAAAATAATTGATTTCTGTGCATTTTTTTTCACACTGCATCAAATTAAGGTTGATTACGTCGATTAAGCATCATGAGGTGGAGCGTGAGGGGTGGTTCCCTATTTTTTATTTATTTATTTTTGTTGTTGCTGGGAGTTGGAACCCTATTAGTTAGGTTGCTTAATATTTACGCTAAGTACTCTTTAAAATACCAGAATAGGGAGGATGGTGTAGGTTTAAGTTTATTAGATTGATCAGTATTGCTGAACTATGAAACATTTTTTTTTGCATACAGGTATAACAGAATAGCTTTAGTGTAGTTGTTGTTTTAAACTTGAGTATGAACTTATACAAAATGCAGCAAGATATTTAAAAAACAGTTTTGTTGATTAAAAAACACTATATCGGACTCATATCGGTATCGGCAGATATCCAAATTTATGATATCGGTATCGGACATAAAAAAGTGGTATCGTGCCATCTCTACTCAAAACATGTAGACATTTTCAACATGTTACGCCTCGGGAGTGAGAACGGGCTGGCATTTTATTGAAATTTAAATGTATGTTAGCCTTTAACTTTTTGAACTCCTGCATCTCTGCAGTTTATATTCAAATGTAAGTACTTCAAACCCAATAAATAACCTTGAATGGTTAAAAGGGTAAGCAGCAAACTAACAAAGTGAAAAAAGTCACTAAATATGAAGTGAAATGTGAACCATGTCATGTTTTACAGAAAGCAGCCTCGGTGCTCTTTAACTAAAAAACCACAAGATCCTGTGATCTGCAAGCTTCAGCGTCATCTCCTTGTGCACCGCTGCATCGCTCTGGCATTGCTCGTACACTCCCTGGACGTCCTGCACACAACACTTGCTTGTGTTAATGTTTGTGAAAACAGCTGCAATGTCTGCTGTGTTTCATCTTTTTCATGCCTGAGAAAATATCTGTCTTTGTGAGACGACCCAGGTTAGTTATGTTTTGGAGTTGAATCCACAGACGGCAGTATATCACCCTCTCTGCTGATTTCATGTTCAGGTTTTAGTGTTCTGGAAAAACCTCCTAACTTTTTAACAAAGTGCACGGCTCATTGTTACCTTTAATGGTGGTTTTACATTGTGCAAGTATTTCTGCCACCAGTTACTTCTTGTCATGACACACACTTATCATGGTTGTTTTAAATGCAACAGAGGACATTTTAGTGCGATGAATCATTTTAGCCTGTTGTGTTGCTGTGTGACGGTGTGAGGCCTGTTGTGTGCTGGTTCCCTCTGAGAACACACGTGGACACGTCTGAGAGCAGTTTATTGTGCGGCTTTACTGGCAGAAGTTACAGGAAGTTCTGAATACTGTGTTGCATCTGTAGCCGCTTATTAAACACCAACATCAGTGCTTCCAACTTTGGGACCCAGGAATTTTGTTATGCTGTGCCGGTGCCAGCTTTTCAGCATCAGCGTCTGTGCCAGGTTGTAGGTGAAAAATTGCGTCCTTTTGGCCACAGCAGGTAAGCTCTGATAAACCTACTGCCCAACTAATCAACACTGTGGAGGGTTTAGCTGCTAGAAAATTGTTTTAGAACGATGGAAAATGAAGCCAGGGGGATAAAAACACCAATCCAAATGCTGCTTTGTGCCCACTGGATGTGGAAATATGCAACAGTTGGCTTATTTACACAAGTGACAAAACCTTTAATTAAAATGTCATTGATCTCTTTGACCTTTAAGGTTTGGATGAGCCGCCTCTTTCCAAAGGCAGAGTCCAGCCTTCTGAGCGTCTGCGTGCTGGTATGTGGGGGTTTGATGTTTAACTCACTGGAAAAAAAACATCCAAAAATTCTTGTTTTCCCATAATAAAAAGATAAAAACATGCAAAAACGTTTTAATTTGTAATCCAAATTACACATATACAAGGATTCAAGATATTAGCATGTCATTTTCAGAGACCACAGCCAAAAGAACAACAAGAGAAAAATACAATCTGTACATGTTTCAGTTTACAGTGAGTAGCCAGTTGAAGAGTACCAGAGAACACTAAGGCAAATCATCAGCAGACAGAAGAAAACATTGCCTTTTTAATCCACCACAGCAGAGTATCAAGAAGTATCTTTGCTACAAAACAAGGACTGATGACTTCCTTTATTAGCGATCAGCTGCATACGTTACATCGTGATAAAAGCAAAACAAAAACAACAGAAGGTATCTATCTAAAGTCTAGCATTACTGTACATGTCTTCTCACCAGCTTTGGAAAATCAAACTTGCAAAAATATCCAGCTCCTCTGTGCAGCTCTGGGTCTGACCAACCTTTGTTTCAAACAACATCAAAGGAACGATGTTACTCGTACAGCTTCACCAAGATGGCACGTCGGTGCTGAGCGTGGTGCGCCCTGCACTCAATTTTACAGGTTCAATTACCTGGTAATACTGGAAATCGGCTTCAAAAAGCATAAAACTGGACCCTTTATTAAAGTTTAGAAGTGAGACACTGATGTCCACGGCTACGCTTTTTTGGTTGTTCGTGTCGCTAACATGCAACTTCATCAAAGCCCTTTAAAAATGTTGCGTTTGGTGAATCCCTGGAGCAGCTTATGATGGCTCAGCCTCACAGGCAAAAACTAGTCCTGATGAGTGAAATCAAAAAAGGGCCCGAGGACGTCGATCACCAATGACCACTGTCACAGGATGGAGCGTGTGCTGTCACACAAAGTCACTTTCATTGTCTAAAAAGCCTGAAAGGAACGTGGGTGAGTGACAGAGACACATTTAAATAAGCGGAGGGCGTCCTGTATGAAGTGTGCATGCTTCTGCAGTAAGAATTAAAAAGTATCCAGGTTAGGTTATTTGGTCATTAGTAAATTATTTGAATAAGAGACTGAGTGAGGCTGGTGACATGTCCAGGAGATCCCACCTCTACCCCTGTGACAGCTCCAGCTTTTCACTGATGGGCTGGGCTGCAAAGTAGCTTGCAGAAGCAAAGAGAATATGAGAAGGCTACAACAGCTTCAAGCACACATTTACCGATGAACCGAGCCATCAGCTGATGTAGGCTGGCACTGAGATCAGCTGAGCTGCCTGAACTTTGAAAAACAGATGCTGTAAAAGAGGCGCGTTCTTGCAGTGAACTGTGAAGTCCCATCAGCACCGGGTGTGGAGCAAAATCCATGCAGCTGATGCAAATTTGTGCAGTGTGGCGTGAACAGAAACTAATGCGTGTCTGAAAGTTTATGAACTTTGTAAAAAGGTGAAATTCGCTCACAGACAGCAGCAGGTTTACACTAGTGGGCAGGATTCACTCTGCTCTTAAACAGAGAGACGACAAACAGGAGAAGGCTGGAGGAAGCCGAGTGAAACCACAGGAGCTCCTGATAAGCTCTGATCATGTCCTCTTTCTTCTGTTGGTTCTTATGAAAAACAGAGTAATGGGAGGTGACACGTCACCGTTTCAGCTTCTGTGGGACACAAACGACCTGTTGACTTAGTTTTGGTCCTGAATGCTGAGCAGCTCCTAATGTGTTTGCTGTGTGTGTCTGTAGCTCTGCACAGACCTGCTAAAAGGGCAAAGGTTGGTTGGATAGTACGTGAGACACACTACCATGTTGTTGTTGTCTTCGTTACCACTAGGTTTCCTGTACCTTAAAATTTCCTTTTGTACAACTATGCATATCCAGGCTGTCGAGGCTGAACATCAGTCAGCTGCTTTATATTCTGTCCACAACCTGTTCATCAAACATAAATGCTCACCTGTAAATAAAAGCTCCATCCAGAGTGCGTCTGCTCAGCCCAGACACAGCCCCACTGCTGCATCTCTGTCATATTCATTAAATATTTCATTACTCAATCCATTTCTTTTATGATGGGAATTTTAATTTTATCTGTCACTTCCTCCAACAGCGGCTCAGCAAACAAAAACGCTTGAAATGTTTTTAGATTCCAGCTCCTTTGTTTGTGGCCTTGATGCTTTGTTGCCGTTTTTCTTTCTTTTTCTTTTGCTTTCATCTGCACAAACACCCAAATGGAAATTATATTTTATCTTCTTGTTTTTCACTGCTTTGCTTCAGTGTTTTGTCATCCTGCAAACAAGCTAAACTGCATCCCATTCTGAATTCCCTTTTGTGAACGCACAGCAAGGACATAACCACAACAGTTTAACTGCACCACAAATAACATCGTGTGTTTGCACAAACCTCACAGATTCAGAAACAGTTGTTTAAACTCATTTTGGCCAACTAAATGTTCTCGAGCATGTAAGAGTGAAAGCCAGACGAGGCAACGTTCCTGTTCACTCAAAGACCAGGACGGATACTGAATGCGTGCGAAGAAGCTCTGAGAAAATGAAAACTTCTGAGCTTGTCCAGGTTTGTTGATGCAGACAGTCACATTAATACTAGAGCACTGTGAAAATGAGCAACCACTGCCACCAAGCAACACACGCAGCTGCGACTGCAACTACAATGTGTTGCATCAGATCCAAGTCTAGACGTTTGATGCTGTAGGCCGAGTGAAACCCAGAGCTGCACACTGAAGCCATGTTTTTGCTGGTAGGATCATCCAAGGCATCTCATAGTAGGCTTTGCCCTTTAGAGTATCCATCCAGTGTGTCTCTGTGGAAACGGTTTACACTTGCTCGCACACACACACACACACACACACACACACACACACACACACACACACACACACACACACACACACTCATTAACATGGCGCAGTGCTCCTCCAGTTGCTGCTGCAAAACACCAGGAAATTTAAAGCAACAAAAAGAATCAAGACTGAACACAATCAAAAGAATGTACAAAAGGCACATTTGACCCCAGTGCTGCTGTACTGTAAGATTCAAGTGTAAATGAGCGTCTGTAGCATGGCTGTCGAAGCTCTCGACCATCACAAAGACAACATCCTCTCTGAGAGCATTGTTCTGGCTGCGTGCGTTTGTTAGCACCGAGGCTAACGCTCAGATCATGTCAGCTAGCCTGAATGCTAGCCAGTGCCAGGCCTTGCTAGGCCAGGAGTCAGCATGGCCCCTAGTGCCATCAAACTGTCCTTAAGAGGCAGCGAGTCTCTTTACAAGCTGTCCCGCAGAAATACAGAAGTGCAGATCCAAACCCCGTGTTTACCCAATTTCATCTTTCTTTACCCCACCCGCCACCTGAGCTCCGAAGCAAGGGTGGGGGGCAGAGTGGCCGTTGTTAGTAGGGAATGCTAATCGTCCCCTCCGCCGTACAGGTCAGCCAGCTTGCGGAAGCGCGGCCCCCAGTCGCCCAGGTAGTCGTAATCCTGGTCTCCGCAGCTCGAGGAGGAGTGCAGGGAGCTGAGGGAGCCGGCGGTGGAGCCGCTGCCTTCATAGTCAAACACCAGCAGGGAGTCGTAGGGAGGAGCGGTGGGGTCGTTGTCTGCTGCCTTCAGACCCTGCAAAACAAAGAGGGGGAGCAGGAAGGTGAGGGAACAATACTGGAAATAAGAGTGATAGCGATTCAAAGAGTTGGGTGTTCGTCTTGTAACCAGAAGGTTGCCGGGTCGAGCCCCGGCTCGGACAGTCTCGGTCCTTGTGTCCTTGGGCGAGACACTTCACCTGCCGCCTACTGGTGATGACCAGAGGGGCCGATGGCGCGATATGGCGGCCTCGCTTCTGTCAGTCTGGCTACACCTGTAGCTGCCTCCACCAGTGTGTGAATGTGAGAGTGAATGAATAGTGGAATTGTAAAGCGCTTTATAAAATGCAATCCATTATTATTATTATTATTATGCGAGCTTTCTCCGAGATGTTTCCTACACTGAGCCCTCGGTCATCGCCTGCTGGACGTGGAATGTCTAAAGCAGTCCCATGACACACTGTAGTCTATGAGGCCGACCTTTGTACTTGGTCAGAGTGCTTATTTCATACCTCATCCATGTTCTTCCCTAGCAACAGCTTAGTCCTAACCAAAAGGAGCATTTCCAGTCTGAAGTGGACCGTTTCATGCTGGGTGCTGACTCCACTCACACTGTCTGGGGTTCATGCCTGCAAATGACTTTAGGCCAGTCGTTCTCAAACTTGCCTGAGCCTGAGGATCGTAGCACCACCATGTGCTTCATCAGACCTTTTGGAGACCACCCAAAGTTTGGTCTTTTATCCCCCCTGTAGACAAGAACCTGCAGCACATCACGGGTTCTAATACTGACACTCTGTTGTGCGTTACTGTTAGTAAATGAGTGGGTCAGTAAAGGTTTCATTTCCTTTATCAGTGGTCGCTGCAGCAGGGAGTGATAACACCTCCCACACACTGTTTTCTGTGGGTTAAGAACATCCTGACACAGGTTAATCTGGGAACTTCCACACTCATCACTTCTAAACCACTGAAGACTGTATGGAAAATCTCTGCTAAGTAAACTTTCAGCTGATCAGGAAGAGATACGTCTGTATTTATACCAGAGGTTTTCCACCCGTAACAACTCCAGAGAATCTCAGTGACTGAGAAAAGCACAATTTATAGTAGAGCAGCTACAAGTCTGACAGTATTAAGTAGAGGATTATAGTAATCCTACATTTCTATAGTAACTGTACAGTAAGCGTGAGGGTATTATAGAAACCTATGTTCATGCTTGAACACAGGCGCTAAAAGTTACAAGACAAAGTTAAAACCGCAAAAAAGCCCAGCTGATGATCTCTGTGGATCCACCGAGACCATCGTCAGGGAGCAAAGCTCGCTTTCCCAACCAACTGGGATTTGAAATGTCAGTGTTCACTCCCACCACTACTTCAGTCCCAGGAGAAGAAGAACGAGCACTTTGGATCAGAGTAAGGTAGAGGAGGGTTGGAGGGCGAGGCAGGTCCTTGTATTCTGGATGAAGTGGGGACAAACTGTTCATGCAGCTGTGATGGAGAGACTGAGGAGGAGCTTCTTCCTGCAGGCGATATCACACCCCCACACAGTACTGACCCACACATATAGTTCCTACACACACTGGACATTCTGGACATTGTTTTCACTTCATCACTTTAAGCATATTTGCACTGCACAAGACATTAAATAATAAATAACACTGGTCACTATATTCTTCATTTCCAGTTAATACTGGTACAGCTGCTGTTATTGTGTATATAATATTTATATTTCTTCATACATTCTTATATATTTCTATACTGTGTATTTTGTTGTACAGTTATTTTGTTTTTTAACTTTAATGTTTATATTTTATTTTATTCCTTCCTAGTTAAATTTACCCTTTTTAATTTTCAGATTTATTTCCTATCTTATTCATCGCCTTTTTTTCTTTAGGTCACGAGCAGTTGTGTAATCATTTCACTGCATTTCATACTGTGTATGACTGTACGTGACAAATACAATTTGAATTTGGTGTGGGGACCATGGCTATGCAACTCCTCATAATTAGGGTTGGGGTTATGTGTGTGTGTGTGTGTGTGTGTGTGTGTGTGTGTGTGTGTGTGTGTGTGTGTGTGAATGGGTTAAGATGGACAGTATGGAGGAAAGAGGGATTATGGAGTGTAGGAGAGAGGAGGATTTGGGTCATGCTGGACAGATGCTGCCTCTGTCTCTACGAGGAGATTGAAGAGATTACTCAGGGTGGCCTGAACTTAAAACCACCAAACCCCTCCTACATACAGGAAACATACGTGTTTCACAAACATGCACTATTTTTATGAACAAAAAAAGTCTGTTCAAATGTGTTGCAGCAGGAGTCCTTTTCTTCTGCATCTCGCTGTCACTCAGGACGCTTAAACTGAAAGAAGCAAATCTGATAAGCTGTGAAAATGTTTTGTGGGCCCCGCCTGTCATCTGACTGAAGACACTCCTGTCACTCTGAACTCAATGGAAGGAGAGAATTAACGCGGAGAGGGAGGGGCGGGATCAGCTTGCATCAGCTTGTCATGTCTGTAGGATTAAGCTGTCTAGATCAGCTTGCCATGTCTGACAGCTCCTGATCATTATTCATAGCTGTGCTTGGCAGATGTCTTTATGCAGCCCAACCACAGACACACACACACACACACACATGCAGATAATATGGATGCAACTACTGCAGAGACAGCAACATGCATCAGCTGCATCAGTACAGATAACTTTGTGCTTGAGATTATGATGTCAGCTCTGTTGAAGAAAAAGTCTCTCTGAGATGCTTCGATGGGTTAAGACGACTCTGTTATTTCTCTAAGCGAGTGTGCTTCTGTGAGGAAGAGTCACACGTGTGGCAAACACACAGTGACGTCACAGTGGGTCATTACTCATTCACAGTCAAGTCAGTGCTGCACAGTTTGTACATGAACTCTAACGAGAACCTCGTATCCACATGGACTGAATGCAATGATTGGTCAGGTGTCTTTACATGTGAGCCTGTGCTGTGTGTGTGCACATCTGATTGTTCTAGAAGCTCTTCATTATTAATTGTTTAAACTTAAATTACAAGTTTGGGTTGTGATGAGTCGAGGCCAGCAGTAGTTACACTACAGACGGTTTAATGTCTGACAATATTTTCACGGACCGGCCTTTAAGGTGTGGTGGATAAATACAACAAAATGAAACGATACAAACAAAGACAAAAACTGTGGTCTTTTGTAACAATAAACATGAATTCACTGTGTAATTGTGTAACTTTATTAGCAGCGTCCTCCTGAAAAGCGCCAACAACACTGAGAGTAACATCCTCCTCTCTGCCCCTCAATGCTCTCTGGTTGCTATGGTAAATAGTTCTTTCAAAATAAGACACAACTACAACACGGGAAACGACCCAGGGAAACAGAGTTAACGATAAAACCCCCTGAAAACCATGAACGTCACATCCGAGCCTCAGCTCTCGTACCAAACGACTCACGGACCGGTCCACGGCCCGGGGGTTGGGGACCGCTGCTATAGAGCATCAGAATCCCAAACCGCTCTTCAAACAGATCAAATATGAACCTGATGATTATAAATGGCCTGTATTTGTCTTTACTCAGTCCCTATGGACCCCAGAGCGCTGTGCACTACACTGAGTCATCCACACAGTCACACACTGGTGATGGCAGCTACACTGTAGCCATGGCTGCCCCGGGGCGCACTCACAGAGGCGGTGATTATAAGAAGTTTCATTTGACATAAGAAAGGCCGCTGCAGCCTCATGCAACACTGTGACCATTAATATAAATATGAGTTCTTCTACAGCACTGTGCAAAAATCTTGAGCCCCCATCGTTTTTCAGATTTTGCTAGAAACATGAGAAATAGGTGCAGTAATTTACTGAAACATGTATGGGAATGACAGTACTTAGGGCAACAACTTGTAACAAGCTTGACAGTCAATATCTGGTACGACCACTTTGATCCTTCAGCACAGCCTGGACTTTTCTGATAATTAGATTAACCGGTCTTCAGGAATAATTCTGCTTCTCTAAGGATCGATTTTGGATGTTGGCTGCAGTTTATTCCACTTTGTGCCGAGATGACCCCACGCTGCTTCGATAATGCTGAAGTCCGGGCTCTGGCGGGCGAGGCTAATCCGTGCCTGAAAGTGTTTCATTGTTCTTTCATCCAGGTTTGTTTCTGTTGGTCGTGTGTTTGGGATGAATGACATGCTGAATAACAAGGCTGTTCCAAATTAGACGCCTTCCAGGTGTTGTTACCTGCTGGATCACAATCTGACTGGACTTTTCTGCATTCATGATCATTTTTAACAAGAATGCCAACATCACTGCTAAAATGCAGCTCCTGACCGTAACAGCTGCACTTTTACAAACACTGTACCCTTTCCGAACTCCTCCATGCAGGTTGTTGATAACTTGATATATGAGACCTGTTTTCAGACGAGTTCTTGTATAATTTGGCTAATCTCATCCTTTTCTCCTCTCTTCTGGAGATCCAGCTTTACACTGAGACCATTTCTGCTGAGGCTGTGCAAACAGTAAATGGATAAACTGAAGCACCAGATGTATCTCTTCCACTGCATGTCAACTTTTTTGTGTATTTTTTCCTGTTTCCTAAAGACAATGCTTTCACTCTTTATCTGCTGTAGACTCTTGTCCTGACAAAATATGACAAGCAAAGCTCTTCAGGAATCACCTCGTTGGTTCAAAAACACTTTTTCTGTTATCTTTACCATTTTTTTTTTTAGATTCAACTAAAGAAATGGGCGAAAAATATTTGTTCTTGCAACAGGCTTCGAGTAATAAAGTGCATAAAGATGCAATTTAATATCAGTTCTTTACTAAACCCTGTTAAATGTTATATAAACACTGGTTTATCTCTTGATTTAGGTGCATCTTTAATACCTGATTCATACGTCAGTGTTAAGCAAAAAAAGGAAGAAGAAAATCCTGTGAATGTCCAAAGAAACAGCATCCTACAAAAAGCCAAGAGAGTCTAACTCACTGGAAGCAAAATATAAAGAAATGAGAAATAGCTGAAAACGTTTGCCCAGTAAAACAATCAAAGTTGGATTTCCCTAAACACTCAATCAGCCCTTTAAGGACCCTCAGCTGGTCTGTGGGATTAACCAAACGTTGTGGATTTACCTCCAGTTTGGTAGCCAGGCTGTGACCACATGTCAAGCCAGCAAATCCAAACCATTAGCAGAGCTAATTAAGAATCAGCCATCACATCTCTGTGTTTTTCTAAATGTCACCTGCTCCACGAAGTGCTTCCTTCTTTCTCTTCGTGACGCTCACAACTATCATTTCCAACAGTTTGATCAAAGATGCTTAAAAAGTGTGAGTCTGACATTTATTTGAGGGAAATGTTGTAAACAGCAGAGCCTAGAATGAAATACAATCTAAATGTGAATCAGTTTAGTGATGATTAATGTGAGCTTCCCTTTTTAAATATGCTCAGCTTTCAGTTTTAAATAGCCGCAGTCAGAACTGTTGAAACGGGCCCGTTCTCACACTGGCAGCTCAGAATACCTCCACAGAGCTTTAAACAAACTCTTTGAACTTGAATATTTTAAATCCTTTAAGGTGGTGAGGTAAACTGCACACATCCTGGACGCTCTTTGATGCTCGACACCAAAGGAGGAAAAAAGATGAGGGAAGCAAAAGTAACTAATGTTGGCAAATCCAGCTTTTTATGGACACAGTGTTCACTTAGTGCTGTCAGACAGACACTCTGTATTTCACTGAAGCTGCGATTCATCACTTCCTGTGTGCTTAGAAGTGCATGTGTACAACACTGGAATTTAATCTGTCTGAAGTGTGTGCGGCTGGAAGTCGACTGAAGCACACGCACAGGTTCGGACTGACATTTTACACAAAGATGTTGTCATCCAGGTCTGTATCCTCTCAAAGATGCTGCTTATTGCCGTACCTCGTGGATAAAGTCGCCTATGTCTCCTGGGTGGGGGGCTGCGGAGCGGAGCGGGTACTGGTGGTCATGGTGGAGGGGCCTCTCATCCAGACGTCTGATCCCCACTTTGACGCACTCTGGCTCCAGGGCATCAGGCTGCTGCAGCTGGCTAAGGTCATAGTCCTGCACACCCACACAAACACACAAATGTTGGCATTACAGTGAGTCACACAGCCCTGCATCACAATCCTGCCTTAAAGGGCTCTACAACCTGTGCAGCACTCAGAGTTCTCAGGACAGTCCATTGATGATTAATGCAGCATCCCATTGCTTCATAAGGATAATGTGTTATATTATGTATTAAACTGCTGTTTCCTGTTGCTGTTGTGTGTAAAGTTTACATGAATGTCAGAGTAATGTTGGACTTTACAGCACATACCTCAGACCAGAAGCATCGGCAGGTTAAAGCAGCTCAAACAGACCCAGTGTGAAAAGTGCCTGAAGCAGGTTATCAGCTGCCGTTGGCACTGAGATCAGCCAGTTTCTGTACATCTGAAACTATTTATGCTCAATTATACCAAGTTGCTATAACCGTTCAGCTGCTCACTTTGTGTTTTATCTACTCTCCTGTTAAAATAGCAGAGCTGTAAGCCCAGCAGTGAAGTGGGTGGCTGTGCTATTGATTTGCTGTGTGGCAGCACAGACAGAGGTGCGCAGGGATGCTCTGCTCTGAACAGAGAAAAACTTCTTTGGATTTCTACTTTGCTGTTGCTTATTCAGAGTGAAAAATGAGTATTGACCACAATTAACTGTCAACAACTGCAGTATTTAAGGTGAGATAATGGAGCCATATTACTCATGTCTGCCTCCAGTAATGGGATTACACTGCTGTTTTATCCAGGAGCAACATCTCAGGGTATCATTTTGTGTTGTTGTGAATTAAGAGCACTCTCTTATATACTCTACTGTTATGTGCGGCTGTAGAGTCGTTACATGAAAGTCCCTCTCTACACTCTGCACAATGCTGCAACAGCTGTGGCCCACTAACCTGCTGCATGCAGCCAAATCTACCTGAATGTAGTGAAGACTCAGAAACGCTGCATTTCCTGTACGGCTTAAAATGTCTCGTTACTATGCACGGAGACACGGCGACCTCCAGAGTGTCCTGAAATATGAATTCAACTTCAAACACTTCCACCTTAAAAGAGACAGAATATTTAAGCTGCCATAAATTCACACTTCAAGCTAAACGAGAAAAAATTAGTTCCTGGCCAACAATCCTCGCCATCATTGAATAATAATATATTCTCACTAATCGTAGCCTAATGCCAGGTACTCTGCAAGCCTGTGGCAGTGGAAATACCAAAAGGATTCTAAAATTCATAACGAACTTGACAGATTCATGAAAGCAGCAGTCTCCCACTCAGCTAATGGACTTATCTGTTTTAGCTGTATTTAACAGTTTCAGTGAATTTCACCCAGTCAAATGAGCACAGTTGGCTCTCGTGATGCAATGTCTACCATTTCTCCCACATCATCCTCGGGGAAAAATGAGAACGACCCTAAAGCAAACTAATTAGCATCCACTTAGAGAGTCGCAGCTCGTCTTTCACCTTCTCTCCTACAGCGTGGATACAATCAGAGGAGCGTCACAGCCTGCTCATGGTGAATGGTTGTGTCTGAGTCACCGCAGAAACCTCCCAGAAAACAATTCATGCTTTCTGGTTTCCAGGGAAAATCGATTAAAGGCTGTGGACTGACCTTGGGCTTTATTCACAATAACGACCAATCAGAAGAACACTGTGACTGAGAGCCCAGCGTTAACCTGCCAGGCAGCAACAAAACGATCTTTGCTTCTTTTCTTTCTATACTTGCCATGACCTGATTGAATGAATGTTTCATTTGAGGACTGTTTTTACAACAATGCCAGCACATTTCTGTTGAAAAGATGTAGAATTCTTTCTACACGACACGAATGACTTACAAATTGGAGACGTGACAGCTTTGTCCCTGTTCTGACGTTTAGAGGTTTAATAATAAGTGTCAGCATTTCTAAATTCAAGGACGGTTCAACTGAACGCAAAACTCATTAACCTCCGAGCATCTGCCAGGCTGACGCTGTCAAGTCCAAACCAAAGCACGACACTCGAGGACTAACTAGTAGGAAAAACAATAAAAATGTCAACTCGGTTCAATTAAAATGTATCACAAAATTGCAACAACAGTCGCCTGAAGGCGCTGAATATTATTAGGTATTGTCCCAAATCCTGGACCAACAAACCTGTGAGGAGAAACCCCCACACAGCGCATTATGGCTGTAATCACCCCGCGTAGCAACGCTGCTACTTTGTGTCTTTACAGACTGGTCACAGCAGATGGCCCCGCCCCTCCCTGAGCCTGGCTCTGCTGGAGGTTTCTTCCTGTTAAAAGGGAGTTTTTCCTTCCCGCTGTCACCAAAGTGCTGCTCATAGGGGGTCACATGACTGTTGGGTTTTTCTCTGGATGTATTACTGTAGGGTCGACTTTACAAAGCACCTTTAGGCGATTGTTGTTGTGATTTGACGCTGTGTAAATAAAACTGAATTGATGGACCATTTTTTATAAACTGAGTGGAGTTGTTGTCCCAGGTTTAGTCATTTGTTATGAGTGACTATATGTTTGTCTATATATCTGTTTGCATCATTACGGAACCACAATTAAAGAACAAACACAGTTTGAGATTTTCAAGTTAAGCTGAATTTTTGAGACACCTCAGAAACACAAATGTTGGACTTGAGCCTGGTTTTTGCACACTGCTGCTAACATCCAGTCGTAACAGGTTAAAACTTCCACAAATGTTAATAATTCCTTCATGACTCTTTTATGGTGCAGTACTGTGGTTCTTTCATGCTCTGGTCTTTTGTTCTAATGATGTTTTCTTGCGCAAAAACAAACGCTCAGTGTTATTCTGAGTCATTGTTCTTCCCAAACACTAAATCTCAGGCTTCTCGCACTTTCCAAATCCCACATTCACCTGTGCTTGTGACGGACATTTATCCACACAGATCGCTGTTATCAGATTATGTCGAGAGAGTTTGAGCACCTGTGTATTTCACTTTGTTTCATGTCAACGCCTTTACGTAGCGTTTAAAGATAGCGTGTTATTAGTTTAGTCAAAGAACATGGTGATCTGCAGTAGTTTACAGTTGCTGGTTTGGCTCTGTCTTTGCTGCATAGATGGACTGCAGCATAGGACAGTGATGAGGCCAGATGTTGGAGCTGGGAGGAAGCGGTTTGCAAAGCAGCTTGCAGTTATAGATGACACTGTACGATCTGTCAGTTGAATGTGTAAAAGGTTATCATCAGCTGATGCTGAACTGGCACTAAGATCAGATCATCTGCTGGAGGCTGAACAACCTTGTAGCCTGTATGAACTCATGCGAAGCTCAGTTTTTGGCTAATGGTGCATAAGCAGAAGCCGGCTGAAGGTCTAATGGCCTGCATTTGTTTGCTTTACTCGTCCCTAAGGACCCCAAAGCGCTTCACACTACATTCAGTCATCCACCCATTCACACACACATTCACACACTGGTGATGGCAGCTACATTGTAGCCACAGCTGCCCTGGGGCGCACTGACAGAGGCGAGGCTGCCCTCTGACCACCACCAGTAGGCAAACATGGGGTTAGTATCTTGCCCAAGGATATTTGCAGCCAGGAGGCAGCCTGGGATTGAACCACCGACCTTCTGATTAGTGGCTGACCTGCTCTGCCCCTGAGCTACAGCAGGTGGCAGACTGTGTGTATATGTACAGTATGTCTCTGTGTTTCTTGGTGTTGGCATGCTTAAGCACACAAGTGTGTTCCCGAGAACTCAGTCTGCTTTTTATCTGAAGCTTAAATCCAGACAAATAAAGAGCTGAGCTGCCTGTAGAAAAGAAATGAAAATCCTTATCAAACAGTGCAGATCCCCGACACCATCCAAGGCCTGTGCAGTGTGCTACTGTGGCAATGATAAAGGAAGAAGCAAACCTTGATTTTCTTTTATTAACTTTGTGTCCATTGTTTAGCCTGGTGAGAGATTACACCAGCGCTTCTGTTTATTGAACCGCAGGGAATAAAGTACGAACTGAACCAAAGTCAACCAACACGCCACTCAGCTTTCATTTTCTCTGTTTTATTCAAGGCTCTGTTGAGTGTGTTCCCCTTAATAATGTACTTTGTTATGATGTTTGGAAAAACTTCATCACTTACAATATTGATAGGATTCGTCAAGCTTATCAAGGCCCAGTTTTCAAATTCAGAGAAATATTTAAAATGAATATCTTTTGATGGAAATGTCCGTTTTTATTTTAGAGGAGCTGGAACAAAGCCTCGGGGCTTTCATGACCCTTTGTGTTCAAACTGGGTTATAAGTTGCTGAGTTAGACTCAAATGTAATAACTGAGGAGGAAACGCCTTTTCCAAAGCTCTGTCTAAATGTGAGCACAGCTACAGCAGAAGGAGGAAGAAGACGAATGAGTCAGAAACAATATTAAGTCCAAACTAATGTGAGCTCAATGAACAAAACAACAATAACACAGATGTTGACCCTAATACACTTCAGTACTAAGCCAGGGGCCGACGCTTTCATCCCTTAGAATTTATTTGCCCTCAGTCACGCGCAGCCACGGTATTTAATCGAAGTGCATTTTATTTGTGTTCGCTCTAAATTGGAAGATTATTGTGATCGTGAAATATTAAAATAAAATTATATGTAATTTTGGTCACTCATAATAAGCATCACACTCCACATCAGCAGGCCACTCCTGCTCACAATCACAAATGGAGTGAGGAGAAGGAGTGGAGAAAGACCGGAATAACTCTTGGAGTCGCGTCGATCGTTGCATCCACACATGTATGTGAGCAGCTGTTCTCCACCATGTTAAAAACAAACGCCGCTCACAGACGAGCTCGCGGTCCTGCTAAAGATGGTTCAGGAGCAGACGGCCCATTAACCAGGTAAAATAAATATTTCTGCAGATATCTTGTAAATATTTTTTCTTCGTTGTTTAGTGACACAGCGCTTTTTTCTAATTTATTTTTTAAATTCAGGTCAAGGCTCGGCGACACGCTCTGAGAGCCCAACGCCGATGCAAGGATGAGGCTCACGACAGTTTTTGTTACGTGCATCATTGAAGTTCAGCTTTTTAATTCATTTGACAGAGACCTTCAACTCAGAGTGTTTCTTTCTGTTATTATTTTTTAAGAGTCCAAAATGTTCAAAATGTGTTCATCACATAAATAAAATTGAGTTTCTCTGTAGACCTTCATGGATTTCATAAGCAACACACTACAGTTTCTTATACAAAGCATAAGGTAGAAACCATCTATATACATCAGTGTTATCTTCATTTTAGATGTCAGAAAGTATGTGCAGTGTTTTGGGTCCAAATGTGTCTGTGGGTGTTAAAGGCGGCTGCTCTAAACACTTCTTCACGTTCATGTTGTGCTTGTAGCAGCGTGTGACTCCTCTCAAACGGTTCTGGTGCCAGTTTGTCATCGTGCTCACCAGCATCACTCATAATAATGAGACTGTCCCATATTTGGGATCTGACTTATTCCCGAGAATTCTGCTGTGAGACTAAAGAACAGACGTGATGATGAGAACCATCATCAGGTAAAACGAGAGCTCTGCAGTCCCGCTGTTTGAATCACAGCAGCATGCTAGCATGCTCAAACCATTGAGTCAAAGTACAGCGAGTACAATCATCTTTACCGTCTTACTATTAAATGTCATCTTTACAAATACAGATATACAGCGCGCACAACCAAACACAAACTTCCTTCTAAATTCAGGAATTTCATGTGAAGAAAGTGGTGACCTCGCGGTACTTAAAGAAATCAGGAACCAGCATCACTGCGACGCACCACGCTACACGCTTACAGCCTTAGTGCTGCTGTTGGGCTGACGGCTATCGGGGGCTAAACACTTTAAGGCTGTGCCAGCTGGTGATGACAGCGGCCTTCACTTTTTGATGAAGGGCCAAATTTCTTGGTTGTGCTCTGTTCAGCTCTGTGCAGCTGTGAAACCAAACTCTCAGGCTTAGTAAAAGTTTGATGTATGAATCGCTGAATTGGTTGCACCCTAAATCCAAAAGGCAATTTCACTCATTTCACTTCATTTTGAATTTTCTTTCCTCTTTGAAATAGTTTTTTGTCCCATATTCATCTTTATACCCTCTCACACACACAGCCTGATATGGTCTTTCCAGAATGAATCGTCGTGTGACCAGAATCATCTTCCCTCCCTTTCTGCTGTTTCAGGTCATCTTACAAAGGACACATTTATTTATCTTTTTGTTGAATCTGCTGTTGTATTTGTGTACTTGTAGTGTCATGTTGTAACATGTTTCTATTTGTGTTTTAGGTCACCTTCAAAATAAGATGCTTTTTTCAGGAGGCTACCTCGTCAGTGAAGAAGCCTCGCGATGTTAGCTTACTTTATGACTCTGCTGATTAGACTGGTGTAATATTTCTAAGCCAAATTCTACATTTATTATTAGAGAAGCATAAATATGATCACAAAAATGAAAAAACAAACCATTGTTAGTCTTCCACAGGCTAATAATCGACTGACTCTGCTGTTTATTTCTGATACTTGAAGGAAACTAAAGCATAGCATCGATATTACTTCAAGCTACGCTTTCTGCGAGTACCAGTGCTTCTGTATTACCGCTGACATCGTCTTGCTTCCATTTTGACTGACTGCAGTTAGTTTGAAGACGCCCAGCAGGCAGGAGGAGAGGCGCTAAACAAAAGGACTTACAGATGAGAAAATGGTGCAGCCTGAGAACCGCAGCCTGCGTTCTCCTGCATGCTTTTTCACATTTTTAAACACACTTCCTACATCGTTCACAGTTTAACGTTTGTTGTTTCGCAGAGAGCCGCTTCTATAGAAAGTAAAACAGGCCTGAGTGTGGTCGGCTGGGTAAACGGGGGTTAAACATTTCCGCAGTAGAAGTGCGGAGCGGCTTATGTGCTTGGCACCAGCAGAAAAGTTGTGTGGAGACACAGGAAATTGTTCTCCAACAGAAAGCAATTAATCCTGTTTCGAGGTCCTCTTTGTAGTACACTTAATCTTAGCTGGAGGACAGCTGATTGAAAACTGCAGAGAGGCAGAGTGTGTGTGTTTTATGTCTTCTATCTGAAGACGTGTGTGTGTGTGTGTGTGTGTGTGTGTGTGTGTGTGTGTGTGTGTGTGTGTGCGTGTGTGTGTGTGTGCGTGCGTGCGTGTGTGTGTTTTATGTCTTCTATCTGAAGACGTGCGTGTGTGTGTGTGTGTGTGTGTGTTTTATGTCTTCTATCTGAAGACGTGCGTGTGCGTGTGTGTGTGTGTGTGCGTGTGTGTGTGTGTGTCTGTGTGTGTGTGTGTGTGCGTGCGTGTGCGTGTGTGTGTGTGTGTGCGTGTGCGTGTGTGTGTGTGCGTGTGTGTGTTTTATGTCTTCTATCTGAAGACGTGCGTGTGTGTGTGCGTGTGCGTGTGTGTGCGTGTGTGCGTGCGTGTGTGTGTGTGTGTGTGTTTTATGTCTTCTATCTGAAGACGTGTGTGCGTGCGTGTGTGTGTGTGTGTGTGTTTTATGTCTTCTATCTGAAGACGTGTGTGTGTGCGTGCGTGCGTGTGTGTGTGTGTGTTTTATGTCTTCTATCTGAAGACGTGTGTGTGTGTGTGTGTGCGTGTGTGTGTGTGTGTGTGTGTGTTGCTGCTGTATGGCAGTGATGGAAGGAAGCAGGCTAATATAAATAGTTACAAAAACATGAAGTGTTCATTTGTATACCTGGTCCTCCTCTCCACCGCCCTCCTCATCATATTTCAGGATGTTGTCGCGTACGTCGTCCTCCGGGTCGATGAGGAGCTGCTTGGCCTGGCGTTCCTTATCCCTCCTCTTCATCCACATCACAAACAGCAGCACCAGCACTGCAACGCAAGAGTGACGCAAGCAGATGAGGACACACGAAGACCTCAGTGAGCACCAGTGAGTTTCCATGAAGGGCTTCAGAGACCACCAACTGTTTCATGTTTAGCTCAGACTGAAAGAACACATCTACCAATCAGAGGCTCCGTTACAAACCCCCCATTGACTCACAGTAGGAAAGAAAACTGAAAAAAGACCCATCCACTGACATACTGAGCCATCCCATAGTCACAGATATATCAGATATGGTTCTGTCAGAGATGTAAGCTGGAGTGGTCCCAGTATGATGTTACACTGGGGCCCAGTATTGTCCAAAAACATCTCCCTGCCCTAAAACACAGCAACGAAGTCACTTTGCTTTAGTTAGCAGCTACATGTTTGTGACGAGACCTTCAGCCATCCTCTGTTTTGCATCTTCCTTTGAAAGCATCAGCAGACATTTGTTAAACCTTCCACTAAGTCCTGCAGACCACACGCTGCCTCGCTCACACGACATGCATGTCAGTTATGCCAGCAGTGATACGTAAATATGCCTTTGGTTTAATTCCTCTCTTTGTTTTCTGTGAATTTGCAGATATGTTCCCTCTTTTCTCTGCGTCTCTGCTGTGGCAGTGTAGCAGCAGTGAAACATCTCACATGCAGTTTGTGTATAAAATCATTATGTTTCCATTGTTTATGTCTGCCACCTTCAGTTCTCTGCAAACTGGATATAAACATGCAGTCCATAAAGCAGCTGCTGCATGGGCCTGATTTTCATTTGAATTGAAGCACGGCTGTCCCATCAGATCAAAATGCTGCACTTTCTCCTGATTTATGGTTTCACATCTGTCTTTTTACAGACGGGTTCACTATTTTAACCACGAGGCAGTTCTCCAGGAGACCGACTTCATCATCTCTGATGCAAGATTTGAATTACCACTGCAAAGCCCCTGTTATCTCCTCAAGTACACAGTCACAGTTCAATACAAAATAGCTGCATGTTTCACTCCATTCTTTAAAATACTTGCTCCCCTACGCTGGGATTTCAGCTCTTATTTTGAGACAGCTGGTGGGTTTTAAAAGTCAGTGTGAATCTCTCTGTCTTACTGATCACATTAATCTGGAGGGATTTATGAGACAGCTCAGGGTGCGCCTGCATTCATGTACCTGCACCAATGTACCTGCACAGGCCAAAACACACGAGGATGCTGAGAGAAATTCTAAATGACAACTGAAACCCCAGAGAGCCGATAATGTCACCATTAGTAACATTTCTCAGTATAACCATCAGCAAAAGCTGGAAGCTATTCACCCAACTGCCTTTCAACAGGACACCAGACAACACATCCAGTCTATTTAGAATGCAAATCACTGCTGCTCCACAATTTACATCATCCCATAATGTGGGAAATGTTCCTCAGTCTGAGACCTAAACTTCCCATCTGGAGGTGTTCAGGCCCGGGAGCTGGTAGATGTAAAGACACATGCAGCTTTGCAACTTTCTCTGACAAACAGATCAAACTAAGGAGAATAGTTCACACCCTGGAAAGTGCTGCACATTACCTTTGGCCACCAAGGTCACAAAATATGGAGTTCTGAATTTGGCCAAAGAAGCACACAAAAAAAGATAAAACATGGCCGTTTCCATATAAACAGAAAATCATGGGGCCCAGCTTGTCTACAGCCTGACTCTATTCAAAATACAAGAGACATTGATGCACTTCGTTTTATTCCAAAATCATAAATAACCCAGGCTGCTGGTTATAAATGGTGTTGGTACCCAGTCATATGCAAAGTGTTCAGACCAAGGGACACATTTCAAGAACTGTAAATTCAGGTCAAAGTAATGAGAAATATCTCAAAATAACTAATTTGTTTTTTATGTAAATAAATAAATAAATGTATATAAACAGGTGACCGTAACTGTACATGACTCCCCTGCAGTACCGTCACAGCCCACCAGGGGCCCACACTATAGCACACATTATATCCTGATATAATATGATTGAAAAAAAAACCTTTAAGTTAGGCATATGTGTGCTTGTCAGCTACACATTTAAACACTGCTGCTCCTCCCAGCTGACCAAAGGAATCCCAGCCAGTTAAACGTATATTAATATACAACTGAAGTTCCAACGCCAGCAGCCCTGACAGGCTTCTTCGTCCCCCTCCTCTCTTTCTCTCTGTGGATGGAAACTGAAACCGACTGAGCGGGGAGAGTGCTAACCCTTAGATAAGCATGCAACCAGTGATGTGCAGCCACACTTTGCTCAGGGTGTGGCTACGAGCATTAGCAAGGAGGGCTGTGAATTTCATTTGTAAAACCAAGGAAAGCCATAAAGTGTCGAGATGACATGAGCATTTAGTCTGACTGGTATCCCCGTGGGCAGTTTCTTCTGCTGCTCTCTGCTAGCTTTAGCTTAGCTTATCTGTGCTGTTTGTGCCTCTGAGTATTTGCAGTTACCTGACAGGTGACGCAGCGTGCTGCCTGCCCAAGACGTTTGTGCTTCAGTGTTGGTGAGTGAAATTACAGCAAGTCCTTTACTCAGCACCAGTTAGCATGTTTGTTTGCACCCATACTGTTTATGAGCGTAGCTTGCTGGTGTTCATTTATAAGTCGATGCTCCAGCCTTTCATCGACTGTAGCCGCATGTCACAGGGCTGCGGGCATCTTTTATATACAGTCTATGGTCACGAGCTGATGGCATTATTTAAAATAAAGATGCATTATAAAGATGGTAATAAACATACTGACAGTTCTCTGCACAGCCCTGCTGTCTTTGCTGCTACACAAAAGCATTTGCAGTAAAACACCAGGAACCTTCATCTTTTATCAGAGGCTGAAGCTGCTTTAGTGGTGGACACTTGAATCTTCCCCACATCAAGGACTTCATTTAAACTGATCTGACTTCATTTAGCTCTAAATCTGAAACTCCTCACTGTGATGTCTTTCAGGGCTCAAGCCTCAGTTCAGTATTTGCTCTTGTGGCTGCTTTCGTTGTCCCTCAGTTCCTGAAGCAGGTCCATGAAAGGCATATTGATGTGCTGCTCTCCTGCTTGTGGCTGTTTCCTCCGACTCCATTTGACCTCCTCTCGGCACAGCCAGACTTTATCAGCGGTGGCCGTCATAATGATTTGAATGCTTTGTTCATGCCTTGTGTAACTTGAGGTGACATTACAATTTCCAGTAAGACTGCAGTTATTAAAATATAGTACAGCAGATTTCATTAAAGCTTCTCTGGCCCTGAATGTCGCCTGCTGCACTAATCATTTTTCTGCCACAGCTCACTGTAGCCTGCAGAGCTTTGGCGATGGCTCTAGTTTAAAGTCTCCTAGCTGGCCCAAATGCCTTTATTCTAACTGGCTAATCAAACAGTTTGATCCATCATGTGAAACCCGAGTGAGAGCTCTGTGTTTATTTCTTTAAAAAACCTTTAAAAGTGTGACTCAGTGGTTCAATCGGGCTTCAGATCTCTTCTTTGTATAAGAACACTCTGCAGTGCTTCAGCTGAGTGATCAGTCAGGCTGACTTTGTTTGCTTTCCTGCTCTTCTGTCACCTGTAGCTTTGTGCTGAGGAAGCAGCTCAAAGGGCCACTCAGAGTGTCCAAGCACATCAGGTGCTGCTTGCTAACAAGGACATAATTCAAGAAAAACTGTGAGGCGTTCGACACCAACACTTTGGATTAGGCCTGAAATGTCTTGCTGGCTCATAGGAAGTGAGTGTCGCTGAGCTGCAGCAGCAAACTGAACTGTTTCTTTAGCTCTGCTGTCCACACATTTACAAACACAGAAAGGAATGCATATTTAATAGCTGCTGTATTTTGCACGATCATTAACACGGAGTCGACGGTGCAGTGAACAGACAGGGTTTAGCAGCTTCGCTACAAACCTGAAGACCCACAACTCTATCAGCACCACTGAGCTGAAGCAATCTAATAGTATCTGACCCAAGGTTTACAAGCATAGTAATTAATTTCTGGTAATTTGATTGGACACAACTATACTTAGAAATAAGTACCCTGTGAACACCGTATGCACACACGAGTACAGCTGAGGATGATGGGAAAGTCATTCGTTTTGCAGGTATTTCGTCATAAGCCAAAGCACTCGATAGATTAAAATTGTGACCTGATGAAGTGATTATAATTCACCTTCACAGGAACATAAATGTCTGTAGAACATTTCACAGCAGTCCATTCGATATTTAATTTGACCCAAAGTGATGCACTGATGGACAGACTGATGCTGCCAGTGAGGATGAAACTGCAAACAGATCGACAGTAAATGAAACAGCTGAAGAAGGAGCATCCATAGCAGTGATAAATGTAATCGCTTATTACCAGATATCTGCTCTAAGTGCTTGGCTTTATTTTGCCTTGTTTGACCGGCTCGAGCCACTTTCTGCGATATTATTTATTTTCTGAATACAATGTCAAACATCATTTCTGCAGCAATCTTAGTTCACTCTGGAAATCAGATTATTTCCATCTGCAGTAATTTATATGTGGCAAAAGGGCTCGAAGCAGCTGCAAGATCTCAGCACAGAACAGAGACGTCACGACAACAGATGTGACATTTATTAAGTCGCACGCAGCACCTTATACGGGGCCTGAGAATCGGATGGATAGAATCAGCTCAGCCATCAGACATCAGGTTCTGTTCTTCTGCCCACTTTATTCTGGCCTCTCTCTGGTTTTGTTCAGTCAGGCTATAGTACAGTGTGCCTACATGCCCTTCACACATGTTTCCACACAGCGCCACAAACCTTAAGGTTAGGTGCCTCGATATACTGCCCAGACCTCTGCAGACAGCATTTGTTGAAATGCAGTGTCCAAACCACCGGCTGCCGTCTGCTGACAAATTAGCTTTATTAGCTTTTCCCAAATACATCTGCGTTCATAACCACGGGTAAGAAAAAGGCCCGAGGACAGTCAGGAGACTAACAGGGTCCCACACTGGCAAGTGGGAGTTACTGTCAGGATGTGGGGATGTTTCCAAGGAACTCATTTAAATCAGTGAGAGAGTGTGTGTGCATGTGTGTGAGTGTGTGTGTGTGTGTGTGAGTGTGTGCATGTGTGTGTGTGTGTGCATGTGTGTGTGTGTGTGAGTGTGTGTGTGTGTGTGCGTGTGTGTGTGTGTGTGTGTGTGTGCGTGTGTGTGTGAGTGTGTGTGTGTGTGTGTGTGTGTGCGTGACAGAATCGGGCTGTAAGGGCTCACCTAACAGGATGATGATGCAGATGAGGATGGCGATGATCGCTCCGGTGCCCAGTCCAGCTGCGATGATCCGCTCCATGTCCACACAGTCTCCATGGTGATCACACTGACACACTTTGACCCTCAGGTAGGATGTGTTGGACATGGGCAAGTTGCCAGAGTCTGTTATTGTGATGGGAACCTCGTAGAGCCCGCTGGCCAGGAAGCCTATCCGCAGTCGAAGCTGGGCATGCTCACCTACGATGACACAGGGATGGATACAGATGAGTCGCTGTCCCCGACTCCTGGAGGTGGTTACAGGGAACGTTTCCAGCTGATCAACTATGGTAGCAAACTAACAACAAATGTTTTTACTTTTTTCCTTTGCAAAAAGCCTTCCACAGTAAATAAAGAGAAGAGTTTCATGCATCTTCCTTTTACCTACTTTCAAGGAGCCAAACAGAACATTTCACCCGAGGCTTGAACTCATTTAGTGCTGTGTTACTGAACTACTTAAGTCAAAAGGAGAATAAAATGTTTATAGTGCCAGCCACAAAGTGCAAGTGCACACATTTGATTCAGAGTGCAGCAAGCAGGGGCTGACTGTGAGATGGAGCTCTTAGCTAAGAGGAGAAAGATGATGATTTTTCCTCTTTATACTGTGTTTCTTAACAGAGACCAAATGGTTTGAAAGCAGTGCTAACGGACAGTTTAATGTGCAAATCGCAAGTATCTCGATAAACTGCGCCATGTTTCCAAAGATGAAACGCTTGTTTTATACCTGAAATGTGTCACAAGAGTTTTAATTGCTGCACAAAATGTATTTATGTTCACTGGTCCAGAGCCTGATGGCTTTGAGTGCATTAATTATAGACAGGTCTATTCTAACTCCAGTCACCCACACGTCATATACAACAGGCTTCTATTTATATAGTTGTTTTAAGTCTAGCTTTCATCATATTACACCAACATGCTCTACGACAACGCGAGCTAACGTTGGCGTTAGCATAACACAAACAAGCAAACTTGACCCTCTATGATGCTACGTATGATAAGCTACACAGACACTTGGGTGGAGAGAACAAGTACACTTTACAGTCTGAAATGCTTTAGTTTGGTTTAGAGCTTCAGTTGCTGCTAACCAGCTAGCCCGCTTCTTCCTGTCTTACATTTCCTCCCTGTTAGCCGAGCAGGTCACTGTTGTGGTGAACTCCAGTTTCCTGTCCAGCTGTCAGATGGACTCTGACTCCACAGTGATGTACTGCAGCTGGTGACAGCTCTGTAGAGGTTGTAGTAGGTGGAAAAGCTGCAGAGCAACACAAGGACTGTAGCTGCAGACTGGAGCTGGAGCCACATCACTACTGTGTGTTTCTCAGTATAAATGTATGAACGACAAAAACATAAAAACTAAAAGAGCTCAGGCCCACACTGTAAAGTTTTCCTCAATGAACTGTTACAGATGTTTTCATACAGCTAATGATACGAGTCAAGAAGAGGCCGCAGAGGTGGAGAGAGATCAAGCACTGCAGGATGAGAAGCTCCACCTGAGCAGCGACCTGGCTGCACAATAATGACATCTACATCAGGTGTTAGATCATCTAATGCCGGTCTTCAAACCCCGAGGCAGCAGCGCTGACATCTCTGTGACTCCAGCCTGACTTGGCCTAACATCACAGGGTGCCGCTCTGATTGCGTGGACCTTTACTGGGCCTCATTATCATATGTAGAGAGACAACTGGACCATCGGGGAACCGAAAGAGCAAATGAATTTCTCAAGCTTATGGAAAGTGATACTGTCATTATCTCACGATCTCTGACTGACACTGAGAGATTTGCACGACTTGAAATCCTGGAAGAATTCCTCCCACAGACAGACTGAATGAAAGTGCAATGAAAAACGGAAACATTATGCAGTACTGACCGTTGAGGCGATGCAGAGTCCAGTTGCGACGTACATCTGAGGGACGATTGGCCAGCTCGAAGGCGAAGGGTCCAGCATTGGGACTCAGGTCGGGGTCGCTGGCTGTGAGGTTGAGAGCATTGGGCTCCGGCCTCTCACACATTTCCACCTCCGGCGGGAACACGTGAGGCGCATTGTCATTTATGTCAGTCAGGTAAATCTGAAGGGTGCCTGTCCCACTGGCAGGGGGGGTACCTGCAAACCAGCACGGAAAGTAAATGAAATCTGCAGATTTTTTCATTTTCCTTTCCCACATGAAGCAAAGGAAACATGGTGGGAACAATTTCCTCTGCAAAGCCCAACTAAAACTAAATAACAGAAATATTAGTCACATAATAACTCTAATGATGCTTCCTGTAATAAATCAGACATATTACTTTGCAGAGGACTGTGCTGGCGCATGCAGTTTAAAACAAAGTGCATGCAGCACTGCACATGTGCAGATTGTGGAGCAGTGAGAGGTGTTGAATCACCTGCATGTATATTCTCTCTTTGTGCCATTAAACTTCATTGTGAGCAAAAACAAATCAAACACATGAGTGAGCCTCAATGTTGGCCCGGCCGTGTTCTTTTATTACACTGCTGCTTAATGTGACACTGTGGGGAACAGGCCTCCACAAGTCCTTACTTCCAGTCTGACTAAACACTCCTCAACGATCTGCGAAGCTCAGAGCAACGTGTGGAGACACATGACGATACGCCATTGTTTACTTTGATTAATCAGTGATTAAAAATGTACTGAACACAGCAGGAGCTACAGTGTGTTCAACAACAGCTGGTGGTCGTGCACATACGGTGACCACCAACACTGCAGACTGCAGCACAAGCTTGTGTGTTTGTCTCTGTGTTTGGGCTTTTTGTGCATGTGTGTGTGTGTGTGCGTGTGTGTGTGTGTGTGTGCGTGTGTGTGTGTGTGTGTGTGTGTGTGTGTGCGTGTGTGTGTGTGAGACAAGGGCAGAGAAAGTGCTAAGACAGTCAGTTAGCAGGAAGCTGGAGCACAGCGGCTTCTCTGTGTGAGGGGTCTATGGTGGACTGCATGGACTGAGCTGCTGCTGAATGACATTCCCCTTCAACAATTTCCCACTTTGAACAGAGAATCCTCTTTTCTCTCTTTTCTGTGGCTATAAAGAACAACTGTGATCAGAAACAAAAGGGAGACTTTGGAAATCGTGCACTAAATAGGCAGGAAAACATCTCCATTAGTAATCAATGAGAGTCCTGTGTCCACAAGACCGTCTGTGTAGTCCTACAAGAGGTGAAGCATAATTGAATAAAGATGGAACAATCTGTTGCTCACAGGGGAAGATGTGTGTCCACCGCAGGACAAGGCCGAACTCTGTAAACCACGGGCAGCATGCTGAAGCAGTTTCACAGGCTCTGTATGTGACTGGGCATCCTGCTGGCCTGATGTTTGAGAAACAGTAACTATGATGAATCAAATACAAGATTACTTCAGCAAGAAGTGCCAAAACACGCGGTCTGTCCCTCAAGTGGCTTTAAAAGTGAATCAGTCCCCGCGTGAAACTAGCCAACTTTACAGCAGAAATAAACCTGTTTGTAGGCTGGGTTTGAATTTCCTCCATAAAACTGTGCTCTTCTAATAAATAGTGCACCTGACCATATTAAAGTTTATTCTTCGACGTATTCATTCGGTTCGTGACAGATGGGTGCAGCTGATTTTCATGCTCTTTAACCTGTTGGCTAATCTGCTGATGCCCAGCTGCAGCCATCTGTGCCTATGTAGCAGTAGCTGGTGTTAGTCCAGTGAATCCACTGCCCTGTGCATAGACAACAGTTGCCCACAGTTCACCTGAAGAAACAGCTTCAGCTGCTTACACTAATTAGTGAGTATCCTCGTCACTGGGATGTACCCATGCAGCCTACTGAGGTCTTCCTCCATCTGGGAGAAATGTATATTCCCTGACCTGCTGGGAAAAACCGCCTCTGAGCACTGTGGTCGCTGTCACGTCGTTTGCATGGAACATCTGATTTATTCCCAAACACTCGCCAACTCTTCCCTGAGAGGTAACTGTGAACAGAAGCTGTGTGAACCAAATTCAAACCATTTTCACTCTGAACTTGAACATTTTTCATCTTTGGTTTTTGTGTTGCACCTTTCCCAGGAGTGTGTAGCAGTTAGTGAATGTTTGGACACAAACATGCAAACTTCATGCAAACTAGATGCAAACTGCAGGCAACCAGAGCAATCATAAAGTTTTTGATGCAGCGCCCTCTTTGCAACCAAGTTTGCTTAAAAAGTGGGTCCTAGCTCTGGCATCAGTCTTTGTGACTGCTCCGACTACACCATCGAGGAACATAGCGTGCACTTCCTACATACTCAGTAGTGGGAACACTGGTTTTGGGGGGTTTGAGTGTGACAGACTTGTGCTACCGACTGTAGTTATCAAGATAAGGAAGATGGAAGCCTTTTTATACTAGCAGGTTAGTTATATTAGTGGTTTAACCACTGTAATGTTCTCCAGCAGTTATTTATTTTACACAATTCAACAAAACCATGTCATCAGTGATGCCAAAAACCTGCTATGTTAACAGTTTGTATCGTTAGCTTTGTTACTTAAATATCAAACAGCAGCTCGTGGCTGTTTCCATGTAGCACTTCCTGCACCAGGAGCTGCACTGTGACACTGACTCCACAGTGAAGCAGCACTAGTGCAGTTAATGAAAGAGCACTGAGGCACAGTGAACACAATCCACCTCTGTATGTGGGGGATGGGTTACTGCCGGACAGCAGCGCAGCCTGTGTGTCTCACCGTTATCAGATGCCATGAAGGTAACGTTGTAGTGATTGTTCTTGATATATGGAGACTCTCGGTCAAGAATGGCGATGGTGGAAATCTGTCCGTTAGCCGGGTTAATCTCCAGCCAGTTGGCAGGGTCATACATCTTGGAGTACCTGTGTTCGGTGAGAGAGAGCCAGCATGAGAAGCCACCACAGAGAGGCCTCTTTATCTGCTTCCCTGGCTGCACGCCGAGCAGCCACTGGGAGCTGATGTATGGGGACTGCGGCACGCTCTCTCAAGGCAGCCACAACTCATTCATTTACTCTCAGGGATGAATTCAAACGTTAACTCTCTTAAAAACGATAAAGAACGACTGTTAGTGCAAGAATGCTATATTTACTGGAACTGGAAACAACCAAGGAGAGACCAATAAAAGCTCTGCAACTTCCTGCAAATTGTTGATGAAATGAATTCATGTAAGAGACTCGAGTCATGCATCTGCATTGCTGTTAGCATAAAGTCATCTTTCAAACACTGCACATGGATCAAACGGCACAGCTTCAACAAATGAAAACAGGTCAGCCGTGAAGCAGGCATGAAAGGGAACACGATCCATTTGGTATGTTCGTAACTGGTGAGATAAAACGGAGAGCAGCACAGATGACTAATCGAGGAGCACGCACACAACAGAGAGCAACAAAAGCAAAAACGTTCTGCTGGGCCACTCCACACACAACTCGCTGTGTGTGTGTGTGCGTGTTTTTGTGAGCACAGTGTGTGTCCACTATTGGCTGTTGCTAGGCTACAAAGACTTCAGCACTACATTTAGAAACAAATAGTGGGATGTAAAAGAAAGAAGGATCGGGACAAAAGCATCAGTCCTGCAGGCTTTCTGCTGTGCTGAGCGTTTGGATGAGTGCTGCAGCATCTGAAACCTGCATCTGCACTCATAACAAAATCTAGCTTTTATATGAAAACGGGGACTGCAAAGTGGCCTGAGATGGAAGATGCAAGTCTCTTAATGCGTTTAAAATGAAACCTGACCAGCAGAAGAAAATGAAAACTGTCACAGAGGAGGAGCGGCTGCTCACGCCGACAATGGTCACATTCCTAATGCCTCACAAACCTCATGCTGAGACAGTAACATAACGTCTGTCATGTGGAAACTCAGAGTTGTTGCTCGCTGAGCGCTACGCTGGCTGGTGCGCGTCACTGAGCAAGAGCTGTTTCACAAAAGCTGTTAAAGTTGGTAAATCTTCACACAGTGTTCAACCTATAATTCTGAAATCTGCATCATCAAATTACCTCAGAGGTTTTGATTTCACACACAAAAACCACGTTTTCATATCTGTGTGGGGACACGATGCTTTCTCTCCAAATGAACGCCTACGCCGAACCACAGCCTGACCCTGACACTACAACTAGGCCTTCAAACTGACGGGACGGCATGTTGTCCCACAAAGATATGCAAACACAGACACGCGTGTGCGAGGTCGAGATGATGGCTGTGCTTGGACTCTGGATGTATTTACAAGTAAAATGATTACTGAGGAAGAAGGCTAGAAGCAGGGCTGCGCCTCCTTTGTTCTCTCACATGAACACGCCCTCCACGTCTCTGCGACGACTATGCGAGCAGCAGCAGAGCAAACAGCAGCACAGACGTGCTGATTCAGTCTACGATTGTGTCCAACTGGAAACGTTCCATGAATTGTGCACATTTTATAAATTCTCAGTTTCACACGAGACGCACTCGACGAATCTTCTCTAAAACAAGGTGAAGAATGAGCGCGTCAGGTTCTGCTTTAATCTCACTACAGCACGCCATCGACATGCAGACGTGCACTGAATAAATGTAGAAGAATAGGTAAATGTTGGAGGGTGAATTACATTCTACTCAGATTTTAATTTCCTTTCAGTGGCACATTTTTCAATGACAGTCGCTGATTATTCTAATAGATGTGAGACTAATTTAAATAGTGAAAAGGCTCCACATATTTAAATGTTCTTCTTATCAAAATGCATTGACGCATTCATTCACGTCTCTACTCAAACCCGCTCAACAGTTTATTGTTGCATTACAAACTGTAATTATATATTGAAGGATTGTTTTAGTGCTGTAGTTCGACCTCACTGGCACAAATGAAAGGTTTCTGAAGAGCTTCCAGGAGTTTCTGACCTGATAGTTTGTCTCATGTAGCGGTCGGGGTCCTGCGCAGTGAAAGTGGTGAGCATGGACCCGGCCGACAGACCCTCCTCCAGTCGCATGGATTTCGGGTTTGGGCGAAACTCCGGGCTCTCGTTCAGATCCAGGATTCGAACAGAGACGGTTGCCGTGGACTGACGAGGCAAGTGGATGCCGCGGACCAGCGTGACCTCGTTCTCCGCTTCCACAGTCAGCATGAAGGAACGGGTGCTCTCGTAATCTATGGGCTGCACAGACAAAGCGAAGGACGACAATGATGCCCGACGTCAAGGACATTCAGCACGTGCAACCTTAAGCATCATCTCATCGTGTTTCTCTGGAACATGTCAGACAGTATAAACATCGCGATCACAGGGATCTTCTGCTCTCTGGATGTTACAAACCGACCACACTGAGAGTCGAGCACAGCTGCTGCTTTTAGATCGCTCTGTGAGAACATTACTCGCCAGGCAAGTCTCGAGAGTTAGCGTTTTATTCTCGTGTGCATGTTGTGCACATCCAAACCTCACCTTGACCACGGTGAGGAGGCCCTCGTTGGTGGTGGGGTCAGTGGGGATGGAGAAGCGTCCCGTGGGGTCCCCGGCGATGATGCGGTACACGGCGCTCCAGGCCGGAGTGTGAGGCTGGTCTTTGTCGGTCACGGTCAGGTTAGCCACGATCACGTTCACCCTGTTCTCGTGAACCTCTCCGAAGAACTGAAAGAGCAGAGACTGGATGACTCCACACTACACAAAGCTGTGGTGAACATCACAAACAAACAATGCTTCGCCACTGCAAACAGTTCCCTGTCACGCAGAGCCGAGCGCAGTATATCTGAGAATAAAGAGCACATCTCCACAAACACTGCTCCTTCCTGTCCAGCCTGTTCAGCTTTACTGAGGAGGATAAACATATTGGATGTTTCATTGGCTTTTCACTCCTCCACCATCTGCCTGCTGCCAATAAAAGCTCAGAGAGCTTTAGTGTCGTTCAGACGACGCTGCCTCGCCCGTTTGCTGATGCAGAGCCAGCACGCTGTGTGTGTGTGTGTGTGTGTGTGCACCTACTGTCTCTGTGGTGAACTCTGGAGCATTGTCATTGACATCAGTGATCCTGATGACGGTGGTGGCAGTGTTGGAAAGGCCGTAGGTGGGATTCCCCTCCATGTCCGTGGCCTGGATGATCAGGGTGTACTGCGTGACTTTCTGGAATCACAGAACAGAAAGCGTCACTTATTCTGCAGACTGAAGTGTCCCGCTGCGCATTGTATGACTTGGAAATAAATCTAATTAAAACCGTTTGACAAGGGGACTGTCATTTTGTCTAATCACCATTACAGCTGATGATTTAGTCAGTGCTACTTAAAAATAATGTTCCGAGACATGATGAGTGGTTCACACTCCGTGCTAATGTAAGACCGTTTCTGCTTTCCACAATCATCCCATTTTAGGGCAGCCCACTGCTGATCCTTTTTCTAAGACTGATTGCTAATGCACGTCAGGCCTTAATTACAGAAGCCGCTGCTCTATGACAACACTGTGACTGAGCTGCAGACCACCTGACAGAGACGATGTTTAGACATTTAAAAAGCATAAAAAGTGATGGAGACTTTTAAGCTGCTGAGATCTTCACATGTACACTTCATTCGACCTCATCATGGCTTGTTGACCTTGTTTACTTCATCTGCCATTTTCTTCTTTGTGCAAAGTTGGATTTTTCTGCTATTTTTCAGGCTTTTAAAATCTTCGGTCGTTGTTTACGGCACATTTTCCCTTTTCTGTGATGATGCTTTTATTCTGTTTTTAATTGCTCTCTATTATTACGCTGTCTGTGTTATCTCATTATCAGCTCGTCAGTCACCTATGAAAGAGCAACCTGCACCAAAGCTGCCACACAAATAAAGTTTGGTTGATTGACTGTGGACAAAAGACGAGTGCAGATTACTTTGTCAGTTACTGCAGGCTTTTTTGTACTATAATAGCAGCTGCAGCTTTAGCGCTGATTGATGAATCCCCCGTGTGCCCAGATTCAGTTTGCCCTCCAGTTAAACTATTAGTTTTGCTTCTTATATCAAACGTGCAGATTTTGCAACTATGACTTTTAGCTACGATGGAACTACGATTCAAGATTTTATCACATCCAGACTGTTTCTGCTCCACGTTGGACTCAGTGAGGCACGAACATCACAAGAATTAGAGCTGGTTGGAGACGCAGCTGCGACCCTGCCTGGCTTCCTTACACCGGCTCCCAGAGCAGTTCACTGTTTGTGGGGCTTCCTTCTGAAATGCCTCCATTAGCTTATCGTGCTACATTTTATACATGTGTGTCATTTCAGCACTTTTCATGTTTGCATTTAGATGTTTGCTCCTCATTGTTGCATCTGAAGGTGCAGCTGCTGTGATTTGGTTGCACCGACGATGACGGCTTCTGGTTCCAGATCATAGCTGTTGCAGCTTTTTGCCCCGTGCAGCTTGATTAGGTCAGAAGCTTCAGTTTAAAGTTCCAGTTGCAGCTCGGAAACACTGGAACAGCCTCCCCAGCAGTCACATCACAGAGAAAAACAGACCTCTGCTTCTTCTTTTGGAAACTTTTTGTTAACAACAATGTTTCAAATGCGACACAAAAATATATAATAAATATATAACAGAAATATATACTCCACAACATGATAGAGCAAAAAAATGGTGTGAATTTGTTATAAGGGTTAATAAATGTCTCAGTTCCAAAAAATCTGAATTTTCTGGTTATGTTGCGATGGGTTGGGTCTTACAGGGTTAATAACTAATATCAGTGACGGTGGGTGCTACAGATAGAGGTATCTCAGCCATGCAGGTCTGGCTGTTGATAACTCAGCTCACCTGCTTTTATAAGGTAAACAGGGTTAATCTGACCTGCGAGTCACAGACGAGCTAAAATACAGCGCTGAGTGAGAACAGTAGGTACCTCTAAAAACAGACTTCATCAGTGACTATTAATGCTGGCGTGCAGATAGCACGGCCTCAGACAGATGGGATTCAGCTCTACTGACGTAAGACTTTAAAAAGCTGTCTTTATGCTGCAGGCTGGACACACACTCTCAGGCCGAGACGCAGCTGCTCCATATGGATTCAGATATGAGCGTTAGAAAATGTCCACATTTAACACACACACACCTCCCGATCAAGGCCTGCCGCCACAGTGATGATGTCACCAGTCTTGTTGTTAATGGTAAACATGTTGGAGGAGGGGCTCTGGGGATTCTGGGAAAGGATTTTATATCTCAGCATCCCGTTGGCAGTTTTTGGATCATCCTTGTCCACTGCTGTCACCGTCATCACGAAGGATCCTGCAGGGAAGCACACAGCAAGTCAGCACACATATGCCAGGGAAGGAATGATGTAATCCAAAGGTTGTGTGTGTGTGTGTGTGTGTGTGTGTGTGTGTGTGTTGGTACCAGGCTTGGATCCCTCGGGCACGGAGCCATTAAAGATGCTGTGAGTGAACTCTGGTCTGTTGTCGTTCTGGTCGATGACATTAATGACGATGTCGATGGGGTTCTCCACCTGATTCCCATTCAGGTCCACTGCGTGGGCTCGCAACTATACACAGACACACAAACATGCACACACAACTTTTATTACATACAGGTGAAGACGGTAATAAGCTGCTTCCTTCCACTGAGACTAATTACGAGGGTTTAGTGCTCTGAGAGACCTCAGGAGATAAACGAAACAGCCCACAAGGTTAAAGGAAGCACAAGTGCACGTATAGCATGGAGCTGAGCTAACAAATGGATCTCAGGCCCCTGTGAGTCACTTTATGAACAAAGAGCTCACACGCAGTTTAGATTGAATGCTGTTACCGTGCAATCTTATATCAGTTTTATCTTGCAGGGGCTAAAAAGTACAACTGTGTCGCCGAGAGGTCGAACGATTTGCCAACAATCTGACAAAACTGGTGAAAACTGCTAAACTAGAAAATGTTAAATAAGATTGCAGCAGAGTCGTACACGTGTATGGATGAGGACAAACCCTGCGTGGTGAAGAAAATCCCTTTTATGGCTGCAGAGTAATTCAAGACTGCTGTGCAGGATTTAGACAGACATGTTTCTTTGTTAAAGATCAAGCGAAGACTTCAGGCTCGAACCTTTGAGGATGCAGCACACGCACAAACCCCATAACAAAAAACAGAACCACTAAGGCTAGGTTGTGGTTTGGGCATGCATGGCTGCCAGTGGATATCCCACACCCACAAAAGCAAGCAGCTGAATGAATGCAGAATTATACAGAAGCGTTGTGTTTGTACACATTAATTCAAAGGCATAAAACCTTATTGGAGCACATTTCATTGGTCAGCTGGGCAGTGATCCTAAACAAATGGATAAAACAACCAAAGAGCTTTTAAGGTGGAATAACTTGCTGAGTCACCTGTTCTCAGTCTGATTAAACTGCAGTCTACCTGCTGTGTTTCACAGCAAAGACGCAAGGAGCCTAATGGGTTTCTATGGACCCCAGACTTCAGGCAACCATAAATCACAAAAGACTTTACACAAAATATGAATTATTATTATATTTATAACAGGAATGGTTCTCCCACGCAGCTCTTTTAACAGTGATTCTGACATTTTGTCACATTGTGACAAATATTTACTGTGTACTTTGGAAAAAAATGTCACAATAACCTGAAAGCAATATTCCAGTCTCAGTGCATCAAACAGTCCCACACTGCTTTTACAGCTAGGGCTGGGCCACCGCTCACGGTAATACCGGTATAATGCTGGGCAACGATAAGAAAGTGAAATATCATGATAGAATATGGGTAAAACGTGCCTTTGTTTTCATACGCACACGGCAGAAAAATCATGGCAGCGACGCAGAATGAGGAGGGTGAGAGCGGATCGTTGAATGAAACCATGAACCAGAACTGGTTTGTAAAAATGCTGCAGCTTCAGTGGTGTGGAACTGGTTTAGCTTTCGTCCGTCAGATACACAACAAAGCACTATTTTTGGTAGCGCATGCTAGCGGGCCGTCGTTATTACCGTGTTGTTTGGAAAATACGGCGCACTTAAAATCAATCCTTTGATTTTTCTGAAAGTCGACAGAGCCCCTTATAATCCCGTGTGCCTTATGTATGAACTCTGGTTGTGTTTACTGACCTCGAAGCGATTTTATGTGCACGGCGCTCGAAAATCTGTCAAATGTTTCAGTACGACTTTGCTGAGCTACGAAGCCGCACCGCTTGATGGATTGTTGGAGCATTACGGCTGTCGTAGGCGGAGCCTCGTGAACACAACTGGGTAGCTGTCACTGTTTTGTACACCATTAATGTGGAATGGCTCATCTGAATTCAAACTATGATTTTAATAAACTTGACTGTTTATTTTAACTGAAACATGGCTGGGCTCGGATGCACCAGCTGTTCTCACTGAGGCCTCCCCACCAAATTCAAATTTCTCTTTTTCTATTAGAAGTGGTGAGAGAGGTGGTGGGACTGCATCTCTGGCCAACAATACACTCACCTCCAATCACATTTGATTTGATCATTTTACCACTTTTGAATTCCACGCTATTGTTTTCAGCAGCCCTCCAGTTTTATCTGTCACAGTTTACAGACCACCTAAAGACAGCGCTGCTTTCATCAAGGAATTCTCTGAATTTTTAACAAACATACATTCAAAATATAACATGATAATTCTAACCGGTGACTTTAACCTGCACATAGATAATCCTTCTGACCCTGCATCAAAAGAATTCTTAAACATTCTTCACTGTTTGGATTTTACCCAGCACATCACGCAGCCGACTCACAACAGAGGATACACTCTGGACCTGGTCATCACCCATGGGCTGTCCACCAGTGTGTCCTCTGTTGTTGGCTTGGCTGTCTCTGACCACTACTGTGTGTTTTTTAACATCACCGGTTTTATTCAGTGGTGCGAACTGTGAGGAGGCGCTATCTAACCTCTGAAGTGGCTGCAAATTTTACCAGGGTTTTAGACGAATGCCCCCCTGTGATTCTACCTGCACCCTGTGATTTTATTTTTAATCATTTTAACAGCAAACTGAAGAAAAGCCTTGACTCCGTTGCTCCACTCACCACCAAAAAGATTAACGTAAAACATGCATCACCCTGGAGAAACGAAGAAGTCAAAAAACTCAAAAGAAAATGCAGGGCAGCAGAAAGGAGATGGAGGAAAAATAAAAATGTAATTAACTATCAAATACTTTGCGAGCAACTTAAAATGTACAATAATACATTAATAATCCCAAGGTCCTCTTTTCCACCATAGATCATTTATTTAACCCTGATTTTAACAGCTCCCAAAGAAGCCCACAGACTCGCTCTGTGAGCAGTTTGCAGACCACTTCAGGGGAAAAGTCAGCGCCATCAGATCTGATATTTTATCCCCTCTTCACTTTATGGATTTTTTGAGGCTGAGCTTTTATACATGATGAATTGCTCTCTTCAGTTGGGTGTCTTCCCTGCTGCCTTTAAAACGGCGGTGGTGAGGCCCCTTCTGAAGAAGAGCAGTTTGGATTGTAATGACTTTAATACAGACCTGTATCCAACTCACCATTTTTAAGTAAAATTTTAGAAAAACATGTTTTTACTCAGATTAATGAGTTTCTGAATGATAGACAGATCCTGGAGATATTCCAGTCTGGATTTAGGGTGAACCACAGCACAGAGACGGCTCTCCTAAAGGTTTTAAATGATCTTAGATGTAACTGGGACGCCCAAAAGCTCTCAGTCCTGGTGCCGCTGGATCTATGATGAGACAGAGTACCGGGCTGTGGTCGACTCCTTTGTCACGTGGTGTGAGCAGAATCATCTGCAGCTCAACGTGGCAAAGACCAAGGAACTGATCGTGGACTTCAGGAAGACCAGGAAACACTTGACCCCTGTTTCAATCCAGGGGGTCAGTGTTGACATTGTGGAGGACTATAAATACCTTGGAGTTCACATTGACAATAAACTGGACTGGGCTAAAAACACCACAGCACTTTACAGGAAGGGCCAGAGTCGTCTCTATTTTTTGAGGCGACTGAGGTCCTTCAACATCTGCCAGAAAATGCTGAGGATTTTCTATGAGTCTGTTGTGGCCAGTGCGATCCTCTATGCTGTTGCATGCTGGGGGAGCAGGCTGAGGGTCGCAGATGCCAACAGACTTAATAAACTAATCCGTAAGGCCAGCAATGTTGTGGGGATGGAGCTGGACTCCCTCAAGGTGGTGTCGGAGAGGCGGATGCTGTCCAAGATAAAGACAATGTTGGATAACACCTCCCACCCACTCCATGACATGTTGGTCAGTCACAGGAGCTCGTTCAGTGAGAGACTGAGATTACCGAAAAGCACCACTGAACGACACAGGAAATCATTCCTGCCTGTGGCCATCTCCCTGTACAACGCATCCACTTAACACACTGTTTGCTGCTACAACTACACATGTTTCTTTTCCAAATATTTATTTATAAGTGACTTATGTATGTATGTATGTATATATATGTATATATTGTACTATTCTTAGTTAGCGTATTGTCTGTCTTGTCTTAATGTTGGTTTAAAATGGAGCACTGTAACAAAAAATAATTTCCCCCAGGGATCAATAAAGTATTCTGATTCTGATTCTGATTAAGCGCAGCCTTTGATAGAATCGCTGCATTGGCTCCCCGTGTGTTTCAGGATTTTAAAGTTCTTTTATTGGTTTTTAAATGTCTTAATGGTCTTAATGGTCTTCTTATCGCTCACATCTGCTTTTACCATATGAACCCTCGCGGACCCTGAGGTCCTCTGGTACTGGCCTTTTGATTGTCCCTAAAGTCAGGACACATGCTCACACTCGCACTACACTCACACTACACTTACACTGCACTCTCACTACAGTCACACTGCACTCAAACTACACTCGCACTACACTCACACTACACTCACACTACAGTCACACTACACTCACACTACACTTACACTACTCTCACACCTCACTTACACTATACTCAAACTACACTCACACTACACTCACACTCGCACTACACTCGCACTACACTCGCACTACACTCACACTACACTCACACTCGCACTACACTCACACTACACTTACACTACTCTCACACCTCACTTACACTATACTCAAACTACAGTCACACTACACTCACACTCGCACTACACTCACACTACTCTCACACCTCACTCATACTACACTCGCACTACACTTACACTATACTCACACTCGCACTACACTCGCACTACACTCACACTACACTCGCACTACACTCACACTACACTTACACTACTCTCACACCTCACTTACACTATACTCAAACTACACTCACACTACACTCACACTACACTCGCACTACTCTCACACCTCACTCATACTACACTCGCACTACACTTACACTGCACTCTCACTACAGTCACACTCGCACTACACTCGCACTACACTCACACTACACTCACACTGCTCTCACACTACTCTCACACCTCACTTACACTATACTCAAACTACACTCACACTACACTCACACTCGCACTACTCTCACACCTCACTCACACTACACTCGCACTACACTTACACTGCACTCTCACTACAGTCACACTCGCACTACACTCACACTACTCTCAAACTACACTCACACTCGCACTACACTCACACTACTCTCAAACCTCACTTACACTACACTCAAACTACACTCACACTCGCACTACACTCACACTACACTCGCACTACACTTACACTACTCTCACACCTCACTTACACTATACTCAAACTACACTCACACTCGCACTACACTCACACTACACTTACACTACACTTACACTACTCTCAAACTACACTCACACTCGCACTACACTCACACTACTCTCAAACCTCACTTACACTACACTCAAACTACACTCACACTCGCACTACACTCACACTACACTCGCACTACACTCACACTACTCTCACACCTCACTTACACTATACTCAAACTACACTCACACTCGCACTACACTCGCACTACACTTACACTACTCTCACACCTCACTTACACTACACTCACACTACACTCGCACTACATTGGACTACACTCACACTACACTTACACTACAGTCACACCTCACTTACACTACACTCAAACTACACTCACACTCGCACTACACTCACACTACACTCACACTACTCTCACACCTCACTTACACTACACTCACACTACACTCACACTCGCACTACACTCACACTACACTCACACTACTCTCACACCTCACTTACACTACACTCAAACTACACTCACACTACACTCACACTACAGTCACACCTCACTTACACTACACTCAAACTACACTCACACTCGCACTACACTCACACTACACTTACACTACAGTCACACCTCACTTACAATACACTGAAACTACACTCACACTACACTCGCACTACACTCACACTACATTGGACTACACTCGCACTACATTGGACTACACTGCAACTACACTCACACTCGCACTACACTCGCACTACACTCACACTGCACTCACACTCGCACTACACTCACACTACTCTCGCACTACACTTACACTACGCTCACACTACACTTACACTACGCTCACACTACACTCACACTACACTCGCACTACACTCAAACTACACTCACACTCGCACTACACTCACACTACAGTCACACTTGCACTACACTCACACTACACTCACACTACGCTCACACTACACTTACACTACGCTCACACTACACTTACACTACGCTCACACTACACTCACACTCGCACTACACTCGCACTACACTCAAACTACACTCACACTCGCACTACACTCACACTACAGTCACACTCACACTACACTCACACTACACTTACACTACGCTCACACTACACTCACACTCGCACTACACTCGCACTACACTCAAACTACACTCACACTCGCACTACACTCACACTACAGTCACACTTGCACTACACTCACACTACACTCACACTACATTTACACTCGCACTACATTGGACTACACTCAAACTACACTTACACTACACTCACACTTGCACTACACTCGTACTACACTTACACTACGCTCACACTACACTCACACTCGCACTACACTCGCACTACACTTACACTACGTTCACACTACACTCACACTCGCACTACATTCGCACTACACTTACACTACGCTTACACTACACTCACACTTGCACTACACTTGCACTACACTCAAACTACACTCACACTCGCACTACACTCACACTACAGTCACACTTGCACTACACTCACACTACGCTCACACTACACACACACTACGCTCACACTACACACACACTACACTTACACTGCACTCGTACTACACTCGCACTACATTTACAGTCGCACTACATTGGACTACACTCAAACTACACTCACACTACACTCACACTCGCACTACACTCGCACTACACTTACACTCACACTACATTGGACTACAGTCACACCTCACTTACACTACACTCAAACTACAGTCACACTACACTCACACTACACTCGCACTATACTTACACTACGCTCACACTACTCTCGCACTACACTCGCACTACACTCACACTACACTCACACCTCACTTACACTACACTCACACTACACTCGCACTACATCGGACTACACTTACACTCACACTACACTAGCACTACTCTTAATAAGTGATTGTGACCATTTTGTTTTGCTAAACATTTCACCTTTATGAACTGATTTATTTCAGAAATGCATGTACACACACATGCACTTGTGCCTCCAGCCCAGGCTGCACCAACCGCGCTGTGCACAATACAGTTTGTACACCTGTTACATAAATACTCCTTTCCTGGCAATTTTAATGTATTTTGTTGTTTCATCTTGGCAAAACTTTTTGCACCAGTGTGTGAATCATATGGTCCTCTCGAATACCTTAAAGAACAATTAATGAATGAAATAGCTAACAGTGATTATAGCAGAGGCAGCTGTGGTTCAGGAAGCGAGTTGTGCTTGACTGCACATAGCTATTGCAGTTCAAGCGCACTGTGAGTTCAACTAAACCACGGCCCAGACTATCCCTTGAAGCAGGACGGGGTACGTGCACTGTAGCCTAACACAGTCATGACACACGTCAGTGGAATTGGACTTTGGTGATCAGCCATGGTGTGGACCACCTATATACTGAAAGAGGACCCTTAAACTGCTTATTATTCTAATACTGGTCGGTCACGGCACATGTGCCAAAGACCAAACTGTGCAGAATTTGGAGATGCTCTGGAATGATTACTTTAGAATAACATGTATGCAGCCTAAAGTTTATACCAGCACCTGCAGAAAACATGCTATATGCCATTTGTTGTGTAGTTGAATGCATCTCTGGAGGTTTCAGCATAAAAGCTACAAAACAGTGCTTTGTAATTAATATTAAATAATCTGCTCAAAGATCAAAACCATCAAAGCTAACACAAAACTTTGGAAAAACAACTTTTCAAGGAACATACTCCCACTTTGAAAATCAAACATCTATTTTATTTTTGATGGCCTTAGTTTAAACCAGGCGCATATGTGATGTATTTATTCAGCATAATGTGGTCAAAGATGCTGAATATAGGTATTGATTGGCCCTGATAAGTCATTCCTTTACAGTGCATCTGTATGAGGCTCTCAAAGAGCCAAAGCCTCCCTCATGAATAAACATGCAGGCCAATCCCAGCTCCTAGCTCTGACAACTACATCCAATCACATGAATATTCATCACACAGCTTAAATGCAAATCAACCTGCTGCGACTCCAGATTTCCACTCCCCCGTGTGAGTTGTGTGTGCATTCCTACAGATCAAAAGGTTAGACTCTGCTCTCGGAGCTGTTTGTGACAGTAGCAGATATAGTAAGCAAACACCAAGTGGCTTTTTTAAAGGAATGTCTTCATCATCTCTGCATGAGAGAGAATAAATCCAGGAGAGAGTGACAGCACAGATATAACATGAAAACGCGAGGGACGACACAGAGCAGCGTGCTGACTGGGAGCAGACTCATGCCTCCAGAGGCAGGTCCTAAGTGTTAGGGTTGGTGTTAAACCGCACTTTATGTAATCTAAGGTGAAACTTTTAGTACTTTTAAAGTTACTTAAATAGAAAGAGCCCATCTTTGGCTGGCCACAGAAAACACTTTGAAGAGCACACACTAACGCTATGACATATCTACCATGCAAGAACGCTCAGTGCAACAAGGAAGAAGGAACCGAGACGCAACGCTGCAGACGTTTGTATCGCATATTAACCACAGACCTCGGTTTAACATGCAGCCAGAGGAGCTAACACACCGATCACTAAAGCATTCATCATTTGCTCCGTCTTTGACCTTCGCTGGCACGCCCACAGTCTTACGTGGAAATTGGAGATGTGCTCTCTGTCCAGAGGCTTGGTGACCGACAGCTGGCCTGAGATGGGGTTAATGATGAAGATCCCAGTGGGAGGCTGGTCAGCCCCAGGTCCCGTCACACTGTAGCGCAGCATTCGGTTCTTATCCCGGTCTGAGCGGATCTAAATAACAGATAGAAACACAAAGGGCACAGGAAGTGTTTACTACAGGAAACGCAGAGCCGGGAGAACAGTGGAGGTGGTAAATAACATCAAATCTGCATTAAAAAACAAACTTTCTATGTTGAAGTCGACATTCTTTGTGAGCATCTGCTGCTGTCACAGTATTCTGGGAGCTGCTTCTTTCTGCTGAGCACGACTGCCATCTTTTCTTAAATGTAAGAATATAATGAAACCAAAAGTGGAGCTACGTTGTGAGTTTGACCTGGATGTGTCTTGTGTGTCACGATGACTTTAGGCTTGCACAGGCAACACGCAGCAGGAGCCTGAAGCAGCTCAGGAAAGGAAATGTGGTGAAGCTAAAATAAACTGTGATGTCTGGAGCACCTTCAATATTCTGCACATTGTCCACATCATCACGGCATTAAAGAGCGAGGGGGTGCTGCAAAGATGCTCGACATGCACACACACATGTTTACAAGTCTCAGAACAAGATGAAGACGTCTCCGAATTAATGCATTTATTTGGAGATACTGGGCGGAGCCAGAGGGAAGGCTACGTTTGAAAACACTCAAACAGAAGCAAAGAATAAATGATCCATGTACAAATCAAATTCAGTCTGAAAGGTAAGCTGCCTCTTTCTCCATCTGCACGGCTCATTGTGTGCTAAAGAGCACAGATATCTACCTGCCGGAGCTTTCACAACATGGACTGTTTCTTTTTTCCTAAAGTTACATTTAGAAATGGACCAGCACTGACATGTAGTCTTATATTCTGCAAAGGCCACATATAACTGTGCAGCACTGTTATATGTGGCCACACAGCTCCAAACAGTCAGTATGCCAAAGTTGCTGCTCTTAGGTTGAATGTGCATTTGGTAAGAAATAATGTTGACATTTGGTTGTTTTGTTGTTTGTGTTCTGCTTTGAAATATTAGAACAGACTTACAGTTCTTTACACTTAAAAAAGTAGATTATAGATCCACGTGTCTGGCTCCCTGAGGATCAAACCAGTGTGAGTTTGAGACTCCTGCTGGATAAAATAGTTCTTAGCGAGGCTAAAGCTGCAGCTGCATTTGTCATTCTCTACCTACTTCATCTCTATTACAGCAGTCACAGCTGCATAACTGGTTTCATAATAATTACGTATTATGTGTGGAGGCTGTTTGCTCTGCAAGGCTGCCATTGTTAAAGTAACTAAAGTGATTTATTACATGTGTACTGTGTCAGAAGAAATGTTGCCAAAGGTTTCAAAGGTCATCGGGTTACAGGAAGCACGTCTGATTCATGAGGAACACAGAGAGAGCCTCATGTCTTCCTGCAGCCCAAAGAAAGTGTAAGTGTAGAGTTTACATGATGGATGCTGTGTCTCTTACTAAGCTTTGGGAGTTAAAGAAGTGATTCATGAAAAGAATGTAGCTGACTGTAACGTGAAGTCTAACATGTAGAGAAAGCACTGCTCATATCCCGACTAAACCACTGAAACTATCTCTGTTGATCAAAATTAAAAACATATTTTAAATGAAAATTCCTTTAAAAAAGAACCAGGTTTATTTGAATATGAACAATGGTCCACCTCTCCAACCCACGTGTAGCTCCCTGCCTGCACCCTCTGCACAAACACAGCTGAACACAACACTGGTCATTATATTCTTCATTTCCAGTTAATACTTGTACAGCTGCTGTTATTGTGTATATATTTATTTATTTATATTTCTTCATACATTCTTATATAGTTCTATATTGTGTATTTTGTTGTACAGTTATTTTATTTTCAACTTTAATTTATATATTTTATCTTATTCTTCCCAGTTAAATTTACCCTTCATTCTAATTTGTGTTGTACAGTTATTTCATTTTTAACCTTAATTTATATTTTATTCCTTCCTAGTTAAATTTACCCTTTTTAATTTTTCATATTTATTTCCTATCTTATTCATAGCCTTTTCCTTTTTTGTTTTCTTTAGGTCACGAGCAGTTGTCCAAGCATTTCACTACATATCGTACTGTGTATGACTGTGTACGTGACAAATAAAATTTGAATTTGAATTTGAATTTGAACCAGCCCGACAGAGCCGAATCCAGCTCCATGTGCTGAAGAACAACGGTTTCTGAAGAATGAAGAAGGCCAGCATCAGAATTCGTTTAGCAGTAGTATTTTATCATCATATTTGGACTCTTCATAGATGTCATCATTAGTATTGAGTTCATTTTTTATTCATAGGTGCATGTCTGCTCTAAAATTTCCTGCATGGTCTTGCTCTGCTGTAAATCTCTGATTGGCTCTGAGGTCACTGGATGTGACCCTTTAAGTGTTTCAAGTTTCCAATCGCACTGAAAAAAAGGGATTGGCCGGCTCTTGGATTTATGTAAGCATCGTGTCTTTAACACAAGTGCCTCGGGCTTTAAAGTTAAGTGTAACTATATAGTGTAGAAACTACATGATATGCAGAGCGGGTAGATTAAATTGTTCATATCATGTTCGAGTGAAGTAAGTCAATAATATAGCAGTGTTAAATCTCGCATGGGATTTCAGTCTCGCGCGCTTTGGGTCGTGGTTTGAGGAAGGCGTCCATCTCAGTCAAGTCGAGCAGCCGCCTCTACTTCTTTTGGTTTACTGAAAAAAGGACACTGGGTGGTCGTTATATTAAAAAAGTCTAACTTGTAATTTGAACACAAACATTTTACGTAATTGAATCATGTAGGATCTGTACGAAATTCAACAACTTCATTTGTTCTTGTTGAGATGACCTGATACAATCTAGTAGGAGTGGTTAGTTGCTGGACTCATGAAATTCACAAGACCACACGAGATTTTACACCACAGGAAAATCACTGGAGGCAGACACTACACACCCCGTGCATGCTAGCGCTATTTATTGTGTTTAACCTGTCAAGGACAAAAACGTGGCCTTGAAATCATAGCTTTCCATTTTAGATAAGCCAGGATTGGTGGCGTGGTGGTTCGTGCTGTTGCCTCACAGTAAGCAGGTCCTAGGTTCGAATCCACAATCTGGCACAAATGGATGTTTGTCTCTATGTGAAAGACTGGTGAGCTGTCCAGGGTGTAACCTATCGCTCTGGGGTTACGCCCCTGCAGACAGGAGGACGGTAGTTGTTGTAGATCCCTTCAACTTTTATGTTAACTAGACTTTGCTGAACATTATGTAATATGAAGACAACATGTGGTTTTTAAGTGACCAAGTAGTACTGGGGTAAAAGTTACTGAATAGTGTTGAAATAAAATGACAAAATTATGAAGGATTAAAACAAGAGTTCAACTTACTTCATCTAAACTTGTTTCAATCGCGTTTTCAGAACACAAACACACAGGTTTATTGAATATGAATACGTTGTGTTGATTTAACTCATTTGTTTAAGTTTCTGCCAAAGCAAAACATTTGTGTGCATCCAGTGTCCACTGAATCCAGTAAATCCAACATGGCCTTGTTTCAGGGCACGCTGCAGCATTCGGGGCTGAGAAATGAAGAGAAATGATTTCTTGTTCTGGACCAGTTGAGGTTGACTCACAATCCAGTGATTCCACACAGACTCTTGTTAAAATACTCTGTTTGAGACCAACTTTTACCTTTTAAGACAAAGTCCATGAACATATTTGGTACGTTTGTGAATTAATGGTAAACTTCTCTACGATCCACCTGAAAGCTGATGTTTTTGGGGCTGCTGTGACAGATGGCTGCCATCACAGTCCACACCTCAGCTAATGTCATGTAGTGTCAGTCACTTAACTGAAGCTGCTGCTGCTTTTTGCATATTTAAATGCAATTATGTGAGAAATGTTACAGCTTGCTGCATGGCTGATTGTACGGACTATTCAGTCTGTGCAGCAGTGTTTCCAGTGTGTGATCTCCTAGCAGGCATCTGTCTATCTGTAGGCATATGTGTGCTTAGTTGGATTTACTAGTTTACAATCCTTCCTCTTGTTCAGCTCAGTCGCTGCTAACCAGCTAGCTGCTTCCTGTGTCCGACTGGCTGCAGCTATGCTGGTGCTGCGTCAGCTGCTTGGTGGCAGACAGGAGTCCGAGGACAGCTGAGCTCATTAGTGAAGCTGAAGTTAAACACAGGATATGAGGCTCATTGAGAGCTAGCTGGTTTATTCTTTAGGTATATCTCACAAAGCTTTTGGAAAATAAAATATTTTCAGAGGATAAACTTGTTAATGTCGATCATGTTCTTGTCTGTGTCCCTCCTCTGGACCACAAACACTAACACTCGTGGGAAACACTGCTCTGAGATGCAGCTGCACATTTATGGCTGCTAACCAAGCAGGCTAGGCTTGGCTGATAGCATCATACACTAAATATCATCGTCATATCATTATGGACATCAAAGACTAATCACTGCATCCATCTCTTATACGCAGTATGCTGGTGCATAGCTGCTATAGCACTCTGTCAGACTGCATTAGCTCATTGTTGAAACAGGCTAACGAGGATCCTGTTTCCTGGGTATTTCATTGGCTTTATTTTGTCGTGCTGTCCATTTGGGTCACATTTGATTATCTTTTCCAGACATTTTGCTCTTTGCTGTATTTTCCTGTTTGTTTTCCCTGTTTTCTTCCTTCTCTTCAGTCCTCACAGCCACAGTAAGACAGGCCTTGTTGTGTGTGTCTGTGTGTGTGTCTTACTCTGACTAGGTCCTCAGGGAACTGTCCTCGTGAGTTCTCGGGAACGTTGATAGGCGGAATGACCCAGTCCCTCTTCACCCGCCTCAGAGTACCATCGCCTCTGACAACCACGCTGCGCCATGGAAACAAGATCTCTGGTACCTGCTGAGTCAGTGTTGCATCACCGGGCTTTACCTGCAGAGACAGTAAACAAGCATCGTGTATATTCAGCTCAGGGTTACACACACACAGAGCGCAGGGACGGCTCGTGACTCAGGGTATTTCTGACCTCATTCCAGTGGCTTGGATTAATGCTCTCATTATAGTCTGCCTGATAAATGACCACCACCTGTCAGCATGTGTGGGCGTGTGTGTGTCCTCTGCAGCCACAGATCTGCAGTGACACTGCAGGCCTCACAGACGACGATAAGAAAAAAAGAAGGAGCCTCTCATTTACTCTCCCACAATGCACCTGCACAGGAGCCGTGCAGCCCCTGACCTTGGAGATGGGGAGGGCTACTCTCTGCAGGACCCGATTCAATTAAATGTTATACCAAGAATACTCTGGCATACAGTACAATGGATTTATATGATACACTGCACAATAAATTATGTTCATATATCACTAGCAGCACTGACTGAACAGAAGCGTCATTTCCAGCCAGCAAAGAGTCATCTGAGGTCGCAGAGGAAGCAGATGTACTCTTCTGTGTTTCCAACATTTTATTTCATTTTTATAGCAAACACGGTTGATTTGGCATCACTGCAAAAAACGCCAGGCCTGCATAATCGATTAAAAGTGATCTGGAGCACGTTTATTGTTTGAGTTCATACTTTCTTCTTACAGTTTTTTCTGAATGCTTAAACCCTAACTGTGATTCCTGTAGCACAATTCCTAAAACTATGCAGACATATAGCAAAACCACTCACTGAGTTTGCAAAACTAAAAGCACAAAAACTGCTTTGCACTCAGTTTGCAATTTCGTAACACACACTTTGCAAAACTGTAGGCACAATTCACTGCACAACACTCAATTTCCAAATTTCCAACACACTCCTAGCAAAAGTATACACATGTATGGCTATCATTAACACTAATTTGCCAACTGTCTGGCACACTTTCACATGTGAAAACTTTTTTAGATAATTAGTTCACTTTGCAATCAGCCTAAGCACTATAATACAGGTAAGCTGTGTGTGCGGAGTACAATGGAGGGTGCAGGAAGAGTGAGAAGTAGAGGAGGCCGAGGACGTGGAGGTGAAGAAGTAGGATGAAGAGGACGACAAGGACAAGGAGGAGCAAGAGGTAGACGAGGAGGGGGCAGAGGAAGCATGTTCACTGCAGACCAAGTAACCCATATAGTCATTATGGCGATTGCAAATACTCCTATACTTGGAAATAAACACTTGTGTTTGTTTTGATGTGTGTGAATAAACACCAGTACTTGAAGTTTGGATCCCTCCATGCTTATGGATCTATGACAGAAGTATGAGCTCAAACTGACATAGCCTACCTTGTGCACAGAGAAAGCAAAAGCCAGATGTGTTTTGTATTCATACCATCAGTGTGCAGTTGGCGCATTGTGTGCTTAGTAGATGATGGCTTGTGTGTACTGTTTGATACGGAAACACCATTTTTACGAAGGTGTGAGGAGTTAATCTAGCTGTGTTTGCTTTTGCAAGAGAACTACAATGTTTTGATGATTGGGTGACAGGTTTTCTTATTTGTGTGAAGAGTTTTGCAAAATTAGCCAATAGTTGCAAAAAAAGGGCTTAAGCAATCAGAAAAAACTGTATTTCTCTTCTCATTAGAAACCAGCTTGTGTAGGAGCAACATGCACTCTCACAGAGGTCTGCTTTATAAAACAACGATTTGATATGTGTGGAGTTAAAAACTCTCATTTCTTAGCAATGATCAGAAATATGAAAGGAGAAGACGTGGAAATGAAAATAAATGAAACAGAGCTTCAGAGAGTTTTTGCACATGTTTTTGTGTGTGTGCGTGTGTGTGTGTGTGCGTGTGTGTGTGTGTGTGCGTGTGTATGTTTTTGTGTGTGTGCGTGTGTGCGTGTGTGCGTGTGTGTGTGTGCGTGTGTGTGTGTGTGTGTGTATGTTTTTGTGTGTGTGCGTGTGTGTGCGTGTGTGTGTGCGTGTGTATGTTTTTGTGTGTGTGCGTGTGTGCGTGTGTGTGCGTGTGTGTGTGCGTGTGTGCGTGTGTGTGTGTGTATGTTTTTGTGTGTGTGCGTGTGTGCGTGTGTGTGTGTGCGTGTGTGCGTGCGTGCGTGTGTATGTTTTTGTGTGTGTGCGTGTGTGTGTGCGTGTGTGCGTGTGTGTGTGTGTATGTTTTTGTGTGTGTGCGTGTGTGTGTGTGTGCGTGTGTGTGTATGTTTTTGTGTGTGTGCGTGTGTGTGTGTGTGTGTGTGTGTGTGTGTGTGTGAGTGTTAGGGCTGGGCCATATTATACCGTTCACGGTAATACCGGTATAATGTTAGGCAACGATAGGAAAAAGAAATATCGCGATAGAATATGAGTAAAACGCGCATGCGCAGTGCCTTTGTTTTCATACGCACATGGCCGATTGTTGAGTGAAACAAATGAACCAGAATTGGTTTGTAAAAATGGTGCAACTTCAGTGATGTGGAACTGGTTTGGTGTTTGTCCATCAGATACACAACAAAGCACATTTTTTTGCAGAACATGCAAGCGGCCGTTGTTATTGTCGTATTTGTCGGACTAAGATGCTCTTAAATCTGGGAGTAATCTGGGTCCTAAACTCCGTATGCTTCAGGTCAAACAACACTGCAGCATCACTTAGAGTTAAAAACTGTCTAAATTCTTTCATCTTTAATAAAACGATCAGCATTGCTGCTTTACCAGGTGTAACTATGAAGTTTAACTTCCAGGCATCCATGAAAACAAAATTTATTACATTTAACGGAGTTAGAAGTTAGCAGGAAGCTAGCGGAAGTTAGCTCGCTAGTTTCGCTAGTTACCTAAGCATGATATAGCATGTTCTGACTGAGAGATTTCTGAAAAAAATCAAACGTACAGCTCTGCTATCACTTCCAACATAAATGAAGACAGGAAACTAAACAGCAGTGACGTTTGTAGGGTTACTGAAGTTGGGCTAGCTGGTATATAATGATGTGCTACGTGATCACTAGCGACACAGCTATGTTAGCATAGCATAAACAGTGAAGCTGGAGGACGAACACTAACACTTTTCCACTTATAAAAGTTAACGTGAAGGTTCTTCATGGTTAGAGACAAATGCAATCGCATGGCAGGATACTGTAAACGGACCAAACTTCAGTCAGGAGAACAACTGAGATAATCCATCCACAATACAAGGTTAGTCATTAATATACTGCAACAACATGGGAATAGAGCAGCTGCCAGAGAATTCAACATTAATGAATCAATGGTACAGAAGTGGAGGAAGCAAGAAGAATGAGTTTAATAAAGTTTGATTTATCTGACTGCTTTGTTTTGCTTAATGTGCCTTATAATCCCGTGCACCTTATGGTCCGAAAAATACGTACTGCACACTGCAGTTTAATGTTGCAAAGCACCTCTTTTTAACTTCAGTGGATATTATACATGGTTATGCTCAGGTAGAGCTGGGCGATATGAGATTTTTTCATATCACGATATGTTTTTTTCATTTCAGGCGATAACGATATCTATCACGATATAAGCCAAATAACTATATTTGTAAGATTTAAATGTGCCGTTGCTGACAAGTAAAATGTGAAATAATCAGCAGCTTGTTTTTATTTAAATATTTATTTCCCATAATAAGTTCAACAGGGTAGATGTACTTAAGGAACATGAGACTTTTTCAGATAAATAAAGGCAAATATTGCAAACTACACAAAAGGCAGCCGCTAAAGCGTTTAAGTTTCAAAATAGAACAAACGAAACAGACTAAATTGTCAATTCCACTTAGAAACAAAATATTAATTCTAAAAATAAATCTTAGTTTGTTTTACAGAAGAACAGACAAAACTGACTAACTTTTGTCAATATCAAATAAACTGAGAACTAAAAGGAAATTCTCAATCTCTCCTTGTTGTATAGCTTAGCTTTTCAAAGAGTTTTAACAGTTACTTTAGTCTGACAAAAGCCGAATGACGAATTAGCGCTTCCAGTCAGAGACTGAGGCTACGTCCACACGTACACGGGTATTTTTGAAAACTGAGATTTTCCGTTTTCGTTTTAAAAAATAATCCCGTCCACACATAAAGGCAGAAATGAAGGAAAACGCTGCTATGAACATGCCAAAGCAGCAGGTGGCGCTAGATTCCTAACCGTGCAGAAATATTGGCCAATCAGAAGTCTAGAAGCCTCGGTGGGAAAAAGTAAACAAAGCTGGGGCATAGAAGCAGAACCGAGTCGTATGTGTGGAGGGACAGTAACTGTGTGTATATGTAAGCATTTAAACACTGCAGAGAGTAGAATTAACAGTATTGTAGAAATTCATTTCACCGAAACAATAACGTGGCGCACAGTGTGACGCATGCACCAGTTTATTGTATTTCCAGACTTGCTTTCGGCACAATTTACAGTGCACGCTACTCTGTTTTTGTCAGACTTGAAATAGCCGAAATACCTTCACACTACGGAACTTCTATGGCTCTTCCGTTCGACAATCTCTCCGGCGTTGGAACCATCATCTGTTTTCTCTTCAGTCACGCTCGGTTGATTTTTCTAGTCGGCACACTCATTTCCTCCATTACCTGCTGGCTGCTTCCCAAACAAACACACGTGCGGCTTGGCACTTGTGCTGTACGTTACAAGTCACGTGACGTGACGCTGCGGCTGTGATTGGTTCGGCTCTGCGCTACTGAATTTGGATTGGCTGATTTTTTTATTTTTTTAAGAGGACAAGAGCGGCGAGGTCTATCGCGATAACTTAATTTCTCTATCGAGTAAAAGTTATATCGCGATACATATCGTTATCGTTCTATCGCCCAGCTCTATGCTCAGGATATGTCAGCCCATTTCTACTGGAAATGCCTTTTGGTTAAACTTTCAGCAAGGAATTTGCATTTGCACTGTTACATTTTTATAAAGTTTTAATGTACATAAAAACCAGCTTCTTGTTTAAGTGAAAATAAATGGAAGGTTGTCTTTTTGCGCTAGTAATGTTGTGGAGTTGTATTTTGTCTCGCATCAATTATATCGTCGGTTATATCGTTATCGCAAATTTTCAAATATATATCGTGATAAATATTTTTGGCCATATCGCCCTGCTCTAGTGTGTGTGTATGTTTTTGTGCGTGTGCGTGTGTGTGTGCGTGTGAGTGTGTGCGTGCGTGTGTGCGTGTGTGTGTGTGCGTGTGTGTGTTTGTGTGCGTGTGCGTGCGTGTGTGTGTGTTTTTGTGTGTGTGCGTGCGTGCGTGTGCGTGTGTGTGTGTGTGCGTGTGTGTGTGTGTGTGTGTGCGTGTGTGTGTGTGCGTGTGTGCGTGTGTGTGTGTGCGTGTGTGCGTGTGTGTGTGCGTGTGTGTGTGTTTTTGTGTGTGTTTGTGTGCGTGTGCGTGCGTGTGTGCGTGTGTGTGTGTTTTTGTGTGTGTGCGTGCGTGTGCGTGCGTGTGCGTGTGTGTGTGTGCGTGTGTGAGTGTGTGACAGCCAACTGTGTGCCTGTCAGTTCTTCATCTTCCACGTTCCTGCTCACTCTTCCTCAGCATCATTCATGGCTAACCTCACCAACCACTGGCCCAGCGACATCACGCCGTCACAGCCTCCTGTGTGACGCTGGTGGCAGAGAGGTGCACGGTAGCAGGACGGGTGGTGCTCTGCTCAGATTCCACGCTGTAACTCCACTGGTGCAATTCAGCATATTTATATGATACTTATGTAGCTGCTGTTCTTCGGGCTTCGTGTGAGTCTGCCACTGTCTGAGCAGATCTGTATAACACGTCACTCTATAATTTGTTCCTCTGCATCATTTTCACCGCTGTGATATTTGATGTAGGTTTCTCTTTCTATGATCATTCAGCAGAGGTTTCCAGGTGAAGCAACAGAAGAAGGGATGCTGATGAGTAACCCCCCCTCCCCATCTGCTGATTCACAACTTCGTCTTCGACTCTGTCAGCTGACCTGAATGAATACGGCTGCTTATCCTTCTTAGTCGGACAGCTGACTCTGTGGACAGCACAGAGTACTGTTCCCTGTTAAGTCCCTGATTATTCTGACATCTACTGTAACGTTGCAGGGATTACTAAACACGGCGATGTCTAACTTTTCCAAAACAAGCAAAGGTCAAAGGCTCGATTTGCAGCCATGTGGAGCCTGGCGAGCTGCAAATGTGACGCCTGTTTGTCTCACTCCACACTTCCATTGGATAACAACCCCGGTCCTGCCTCTCAGCTGAAGGCCTCGATGCTGACACTGCTGGCAAATGACTGGCTGTTAGCTGTGATGGCTCATCCTCATGAGTCTTCCTTACGAAGGATTGTTGACAGCTTCTTTCACCCTCTGCGATTCTCCTCCTCGCCGACTGCAGCGAGTGATTCTGATAGCAGCTAAAGCATATGGCAGCCAGCTATTTCTGGGCCCTGTTTATAAGAACAGCCAATCAAAGCTGCTGCCTTGTCTAAATACATGCAGAGGGCCTTATTATCACTGTTGTACATGAAACAAACTAACAGATGGCTGTTTGACTTGCTTTGTCTCTGCAATCAGCACTTGGCCAACCTCAGACGCCTGCTGGGCTGCAGAAGCTGTGATTTTATATGTGTTCATGCTGAAGCAAGGGGGAGATTTCTCTCACATGCTGGCTTCCTCAGACGTGCATACAGGTATGTGTTAACACTGTCGAGTTCTGAATGTGTTAATTAAGTCATTATTATTCAAAAAGGGACTGCGATCCTGCTTTTCTGCCTGTGTAGATGAAGAACTTTCAAACTATTCAATAAAAGAATCAAAACTAGAGATTCGACTGTCAGCCTGCTGTGATACACTTAGATCATCGAGCTTCAAACACGTGGTATATTTAATATGATGATCGGCGCTGAGGCGCATGCATGTCATTGCTTTGCGGTTGGGCTGCCTCGGCTTGGTCATGGTGATGCTGGACCAATCATCTGCACAGTTAGCAGAGCTTCTCCTTTATTGGTTTCCTAAACATTTTGTTTACCTGGTTTAATTAGACCTAATTCATCTGTGGGTGACACGCTGGCACAGACGGGCTCCAAGCGTGAGTCAGGCCCCATGTGTACATGTTTACAGCCTGGTATAAAAATAGTCTTGTCCTTTATGGACAGCTCCCGTCTTCATAACTGGCTAACAGCGTTCCTCATGAGTCTGTACAGTCAGATGAGTCGGCCTGTCTCTTATCAAAATATAAGACAAATATGAGAATATCAAAAACATGAAAACTGTAAAGTTTTAAGAAGGCCTTTGAATGCTTTTACCTCCGTTTGAGTGCTGTTGCTCGGATGAACACGGAGATGAATTCTGGCCTTCCAGACCTGTTTCGTGTGCAGGTCATGGGCGTAGACCAGCACAGCCTTCTCCTTTCCCAGCAGGTTTAGGTGGTGCAGGGCGTAGACCCCACCGTCCTCATTCACACTGAAATCATGTTTATCTTCAACCTGGAACCAGACTTCCCCCCCGCCGCAGTCCAGGAAGCTCACTGTTGAAGAGAGAAGACAGACACCGGCATCAGCGATGCGTGCAGGCCAAGACAAACGTTTGTTTCTCTGCAGCAGCTTTTGTCCCACTGAAACAGCTCGTCCTGTACAGACGTCACAGACGGTTTTATCTCCAAAACTTTCCTTAGTTTTTGCTGAAATTCAGGCTTTTCAATGTGACCGTTTTATCTGTATTCAGACGAACAGCATGAATAACTCATGTGCTGACACAGCGACACACTTTTCTCGTCCAGCGTGGGGCTGTCAGAATTTCACTGCTCGTTAATAACTGCTGTCTACACTGTGCGTGAAACAGGTGATATTTTATTAATCAGTTATACTTTCTGCTTTATCTATATGACATTTGTGCATTTTGCTGCACATTCACACCAGAGCTGCTTAATTATGACAGCACATGTAATCAGCGATGTCGATACTGTAATCTGTGGGAAAGAAGACGCCTCAGACTGGGGAGGATCTGTGGTCATGAAGCTCGTCTGCCGAGGGCCCCTGCTGGTCCCTGCAGGCCCCCAGCTTTAGATGTCTGTGGGTGCAGAAAGGAGCAACACGAGGCTTATGCAGCACTGGCCTGGCACCCTTTGAGGACCTGAATGGTTTCCACAGGCAGGGCGATGCAGAGCTGCAGCCAGCAACCAACAGACAACATCAGTTAGCCTGCCGTGCCCACAATCTCACCTCCAAATAGCTTTTAAAACTTTTGCTCCTTCGTGATAAAGCTTGTTGGCTCTCCTTCCATCAGCTGGGCTCAAGTTAAACTAAACTGTGACTTTTAGAGAAGAGCCGGCGTGCGACACTGTGAACGAGAAGGCTTGATCTATAACGGGAGAGCTGAAACTAATGCACAAAGGGAATGTTTTATCCCAATTATGCTGTCTTCGTAAGTATTAACAACTCAACACTCGATGAAACCTGGACACAACCAATCACAGTGGCTTTTTTCTTCAAAGCCGCTTAAGGAGAATTTCAGAGAAGAAAAAAGTAACGGAGTAAATTGATGTGAAACCTGAGTCGCATTTAGATGAGCGTTTGAGGAGAGACTGGTGGACCTGGCCCGAGAGTTTATCCAGCCTGTAAATCCCAAAGCTGAAGATGGGATTTGCAGGAGTAAAGCAGAGATGGGAGCAGCTTTCTGCAGGAAGACCATGCAACGCTCTCCTCTTTGTGTGCTTGCCAGCTTTAGCGCACCTTCGCAGAGGAAATGGCTTCTGTGATGCCCGGGGGAGGCGCGCAATGCTGTGACTGCATTTAGCCAGAAATCAGTGCAACTCTGTTGACAGTGTGACGTGAGCAGACACAGCACACTCATGCGGAACAAAGCTGTCAATGGCAAATGTCAGCTCATCACAGCTTGCACATTAACAACAAGTCAGTGCATCCAGAACAGCTTCTTCCACCCCAGCTGGGGGAGAGGGGGGGCTGAGGCTTTGTTTCTGTCCAAACGCTGCTTCTGACAAGCACTGAGAAGCCAAACAGGCCGGTGGAGAGAAGGAATGTGATAACACAGAAATGTGTTGATGTGAAATGTTGTTTGCCTCTCCCACAACAAAGTTTCTGTGATATCTTCAGTCAAGTCAGCGTTACACACTTTTAATGACTCACGTTTCTGCTAATGATGGAACATGGTCCAAGCCGGCCTTTTTAAACTGCTTGTTTAATCCCGTCACAAACACATTTTATTACATTTCCTCAAAAATCATCTGGAAAGAAGAACGTGGAGCTGCTTTACTGCCTCGTGGGTTAAAGCGCATCAACCATCTGCCAGGAATAAAGTGCGTGTGTCACTGTTGGAGGGTAATCACAAAGCATCTCTGGGAAAATGTAAACAAAGCAGAATCGTTCAATTATGTTCAACTGTCAACATGTGAAAGTTGCTACATTGTTCCAACTGCAATGTAAAGTTTTGTAGCTTCGACGTGAGAACACGGTGAGCCAAAGAAGACCTGACTGCTTTTATAGAGCAGCGTCTCCGTAACAGACACCAGGATGTGGAGCTCATTCACCAGGCACCAGGCAGGTTGTGGCTCTCGTCCAGCCATAATCAGCACTGATTTCATTTCCTTTCTCACAGGTTACAGTGACAATCAGTGCAGCTGACTAACGTCAGTGCCCTGCACTGTCTTGGATTATCAATGAGACTCATCAGCAGGTCTGTGGGGCTGGAGACTCTTCGAACCTCCGCTCGGCTCTGCCAGTGAACAAACACAGACACTGATGGGGAGACTCGCTGGTAGCCCTGAAGGAAAAGTCAGGGGATCACTAACTTCAGTAGAGTTCATGCCTCAGTAAAATACTGATCTGCTTCCCTGCTGTGAGGTAAATGCATTAAAAATTCACTGAGTTTTTTAAATTTCTATCAAAGTTTAGGAGTTCCTACCCAACAGTCCTCAGTGTATGAAGTTAGAACATTAGACAAATCTGTGTGTGACATGGAGCAAAATATGCAGCTTATATTTCACATTCACTGTTAATTAATTCACTTCTCAGCTGACAGAAACACGTTTTATTTTTACTGGTGTTAGAGGTAGAAGGTGTTTGACGCACTGACGACGAGCGAAAAAGAGCAACCGATGAGAGCTACGAGAGGCGGCTGTGACGGCGGCAGGGGAACGGCGACGACTGCGTGAACGAGCGTCTGCTTGTATCCTGTCAGTAACTGTTGGTAAATCTATGCACGCACCCACAACATTTACAACATTCGTTGTTGTGTCGGACACATTAGAATACAGCTTGAGTGGAATCACATACATTTGTGTTTCTGAAGCCTGTGGCTGTTTGATCTGTTCTCCTAACTATGAACCATTAACAGCTCCATCTCTGCTGCGCCGGGCAGAAAGGAGTATAACACAATGAATGAATACAAACTCTCAATGCAGCTTTATCATGTCCTCAGGGTTTAATGACAACCTTGTTTCAAGGGACTTCAGAAAGTAACCAAAGTACGATTCGCCGCGCTCTCTATCACGGTGGGGAGAAAAACGAGACTTAAATGAGTCGTTTTGACCTTGACCAGTTTTGGGTTGAGGTTAAAGAGAAGACAGGAAAGAGGACAGTAGAGAGACCACGGACAAAACCAAGAAAGTCCAGCAGAAACTTCTCCCTCCATCAGAGGAAGAGCAGCCTCACCACACCGTGGATCGGTGCCTTTACAGAGCGAAGCTCAACACTTCATCTTAAAGTAAACTTAAACTGTCAGGTCCACAAAACATTCAGATGCTAGGAAGGCTTGAATTAAACAGTCTTCTCTGTGCGTGAGATCGTTATGGGACTGCAAACACGTGTCAGTGTTATAAATGCACAGCATGTTCCTGACAATATGAAAGGCTTCTCAGCCTCCAGCCGTCTCTGACACTCAAACAAGCTAAAAACAGCAGAACGATCTTCTGTACGAGCTCCTCACCAACAACGCGGTTGCTTTAAAGCACATTCTTTTCAAACTTTATGAAACTGCAGTAAATATCTATCACACTGTCTCATGTCCATCAGAAAGAAAGACACGGACTGAATTTAAAAGGGACAAGTTGTGCTGATGCACTCACAGGAGTCCTGCGGGTCAACATATGAGGAGGAAAATCTCAACGCCATGTTTGATCCTTCAAGAACAGAAACGTGACAAACTGCTGCTTAAAACAGCCACAAAACTGATTCATTGGACAAAGACAGGAGAGACGCTAACAAGCTTCTCACAAATACTCTGCAAATGTAGTTTTACAGTGTTTGATAGTCTGTGTCCCTCAGCATGTTAGCTTTCACACTAAACTGGCTCATTAACCAAAAAGGAAAAAAAGCATCAACAAAGTGAACTTAACCGAACTGAAACTAAGAGCTAACTGTGCCAACCTTCATCAGCAGTAAGTCCATCCCAGCTCTTGAGGCAAAAATGTTTCTTTTAACAGTCTCAGAGTTCATGTTTCCCCGAAGTTGGAGTCTCACCCTGACCCTTAATCAGCAACCATCCCCCAGCATCAGACTGCCACTGCTCCTACACTTCACTGTAGATGTACTCTGGCATCATGTTTGCCTCTAGTATGACTGTGAAAACCTCGGAGTCATGTTTGACCAGGATGTGTCATTTAAACAGGCCGGCCTCGTCTGATCTGCACAAGCTAAAATCATGAATTCCTGCAGACTGATGCTCCAAAGCAGTCCGTGCATTGGTTATTACTGCGCTAATTACAGCTGTCCTTAAAGCTCCCTGAAAGGCCTTCAGTTAATCCACAACGCTGCAGTAGAAGGCTTCATTGCTCACCCACCCGCTTGATGAGCGTCTGTCTCGCGGTGCAGAGGGTGGAGTTAGTGGAGTTAGCGGTGAGTCACTTTTGGGAAACTTCATTTTTCTTCTTCATTGGTAGATAACGTGTCACACATCTGCAGCAGCTCTGTAAGCCTTCACATGGATGCACTTATTTTGCATTAGCCGTACTTTGGTCCTGCGTCGAACTTTCAGCTGAAACCATCGTTTTAAAAACCGTTTATTGAAGTGTTTGATTTAAGACTGCTGGCTGCAGTCAGACCTGAATGAGTCGACCTGGCAATTTATGTACAGCTAGTTGTTTTTAGCACAGATACGCGTTTGCTTCATTTTTTATGGTTTGGTTTAAAATTGCATTTTTAGTTTGAAATACATTCTAAAAATAGAACAAACTGGGAATGTGTCGACTCTGTTTGCACAGAAACGTACATTGTTTTGAGATTTAAATGTTAAGGTTAAGGACATTAGTGATCTAAACCTTATTATGTGAACGGCAGCTTGCTTTAACATGAAAACGAAGCTGACAGACAATCACAGCTTGTTTTCCTGTTGGCCTCTGAGGTGGTTGAGATTCTGCTCTCTGTCTGATGGTCTGTACCTGCTTGGTGTAAATGCTCATACATTATCCATGTCCAGCTCACAAACACTCATGCTGCTACATGATTTTAGAGCCGTGTGATTTAACACCCCCATCCTCCGACTGCACAGAGGGAACTGGAGCAGAACTAAGCGTGGGGCTTTTAGATGTAGCTGGGCAGCAGTGGGTGATTGCCCAGTTCAACCACCTATTTTCAGACAGAACATCAACATAGACAGCAGGGAGCAGCAGCCTGAAGCTGCAGGTGTGCAGAAACAGCAGATAATGTTTCACAAAGTTTTTTGGTTTTTTGAACTGAAGCATCCACAGCATGCCGTGAACCTGCCTGCTCTGCAGCTTCTGTCGTGTCCTGTTTATGTCACTCTAAGCTCCTCCCACAGATGGCTGAAACTACCACTGTCATTCACAGTACTCACTCCAAGCGATTGCCCTGCGTGCCCTGAGATGGAACCGCTGCTAAGTCAGTACTCGCTGACCTTTGCACATAATTAATTCTGTAATTAACCAGCTGGAGTTCATAATATTGCTGCACAAGTCCTCGGCTTTTATTTTGTATTTTCAATGATTATTTGTGCTTGCTAGTTCATCATGTATAAAGTGATTACATTTTAAATTGAATAAAATATGTTGACTTTGATCCTGAAATAAGAGTAGCAGTGTTCATTACTATAATTCTCAAGAACCCCTCTCAGTCCTGAATGTGCCACACAGGATCAATGCGTTACTGGCGTTTAATCGATACCTTTGCTGGAAGCAAATGATCCCAACTGTAGTAACCCCTGAAAAGTCTGACATGCACTCTCCTCTGCAATAACAAGGAGGCACAGGGAGAGACACCAGGACAGAGTACTGTTTGGGACATTTCCTGCACTCTCTGTTAGGAGTCACAGCAGCCCAGTGTTTTCCTCAGGTTGTTAGTGGGGTCAGAGTGAAACGCTGGAAAATCACATCCTGGGCCACACTGGGACCCCCAAACTCTCCACTGACACAAACACTAATGAAACAGTTTGAGGGCTGGAAGCGCCTCAGGGCATGTGAGGGCGATTCATTACACGTGTGCCTGACTGCAAATCCTCCCACAGCAGCTCCAATCATTTCACTGGCTGTCACACATTGGACAGAGAAGAAGTCTGACCGAGTCTGCCAGCCTAACTAACGTTGTTCAAGTAGAAAAATGCAGCTTCAGGTATCGTTAGCTAAAGAATGATGTAATATAAGAATTATAGCACTACTATATGGTTACCTAAACATTCAGGGAAAGCGTTCGATGGTTGTCTGGGTTTAAATACACAGTCAGATACAAACCGCTTTGAACCATCCGTTCATCTTGCTCTGCTTATACGGTCTCACAGAGCGTAGCTCTCAGGTGATGCTAGCAACCAGCTGGCTTGGTAAACTCTGTTAAGTTCGTTTACCAAGAAAACTCAGCTACAAGCTTGACAAGACACAAGTTCACAAGAGTTACGAGTCCAAATACTACAAAAGTTAAAAAACGTTAGTTAATAGCTTACTGTTATTCATTAACAGCAGCAGGGCTGATTTTTAGTTCACACAGACTGTTCAAGGCAAACAGTGTGTTAGTGTCATGTTTGCAGGACACACAGACCTGATGAGACCACTGTGATTTTAGATGAAAGATTCAGATCCTGCATGGCAGGACTAACAGTCAGATCAGAAATAAACACCAAAGCAAACACTTTGGTGCACCAACGTAACGGCTTCATGAGCATACACTGAGAGCCGCCCTGTAACAATATCGATGCACTGAGAAGTACAACACTGTTTCTCCCAGAGAAAAACGAACCAGGACTTTGCTTTGATATGACAAACACGTGCGGGGTTGTGCACCAGGAGTAGCCAATTACGTTTCAGTGGGAGCAGTGCCACCCCTTTAGCCTCGCCCCTGCTAGTAAAAATCAAATCTGTCCCCTACAGCAGCGGTCCCCAACCCCCGGGCCTCGGACCGGTCCGTGAGTCGTTTGGTACCGGGCCGCGAGAGTTGAGGCTCAGGTGTGAAATGTCTGGTTTTCAGGGTTTTTATCGATTTTCAGCGTTATTTTGTTATCGTTTTTATCGTTAACTTTTTTTCCTGGGTCTTTTCACGTGTGTTATGAATAAATCTTCTTTTTTTCGGTACCGGTACTAGTTTTATTTTGTTGTATTTATCCGCGACACATTAAAGGCCGGTCCGTGAAAATATTGCCGGGCATAAACCGGTCCGTGGCGCAAAAAAGGTTGGAGACCGCTGCTCTACAGAAACCAGTTAGACTGAAGACACACCAGGGTGTAACAGGCTGTCTGATGTCAGCCTGCTGCGACTGTTGATTTAAGAAAGCGTTCCAATCATGATCAATGCGAGCTTGGCCGGCTTTGATGAGCTGTAGCCACGATTTCATGTTCCAAACTCAGCATAAAAGTATTAAAGATAAAACAAACAACAAGTCAAACCCAGAAACCTGTGACACGGCGGCCTGACTGAACACACATGGAGATAAAAAGGACACACAAATGAAGGCTCATGTGAACCTACACACAAACACACACACACACACACACACACACACACACACACACACACACACACACACACACACACACACACACACACACACACACACACACGAAACTCAAACAAAAAACCAAACAGGATTAAATCCTCACTAGTGAATCATCCAAAGTAACTTTCTGTTTGCTGAATACTCACAAACACTGCTGAACTTTGTGTGTGTGTGTGTGTGTGTGTGTGTGTGTGTGTGTGTGTGTGTGTGTGTGTGTGTGTGTGTGTGTGTGTGTGTGTCTCAGTGACAGCTGGGTGTTGCTAGATAAACTCAGTCTAGGAGCGAAGCCAGAGGCCAACTTCTTCTTCCCTCTGTCAGCCCATGGAGGCAGGAAATATGGAGGTCATAATGTTTCACGAATTTAAGTTAAATTAAGAGGCTCCTGCTGGGCCAACAACTTATCAAAAAACATCAGAAAGTGATATGTGGCCTTTTATGCACCAAATTCTGGTTCATCTCCTGTAAAAATGAACAGTTTCTAGATCTAAATGAACTGAATGGTAACAAAGTGTCTGCATTAACCTGTTTAAATAACTAAACGCATCTTTTTCTCCACAGTTTCCAAACATGGAGGATTTCACCCACAGTGTGTAAATACAAAACCTTCGTGGATTATTGTGCACAGTGGAAATGAAAACGTCTCTTCATCAGCTTTACTCTAATAAGCCCACCCAACACATGACGTTACGATAAAATTGCGATTTTAGTCATTTGGTTTTAGTCGCGTTTGTTGTTAGGGGCTTTCTGGAAACACAGCTGTGCTCTCTAAGGCTGTTCTCCTCGGATCAAGTTTTGTATAATTATAGGCGGGGCTGCTTGGAGTAGCAGGTCGTTGTTGGCTAGGTTGCTAGCTGGCTGCTGCTACAATTCCCTCGCATACTTTGATGTAGGGCTGGGCCATATCATACCGTTCACGGTAATACCGGTGTCATTTTGGGCAACGATAGGAAAATGAAATATCGCGATAGAATATGGGTAAAACGTGCATGCGCAGTGCCTTTGTTTACATGCGCACATGGCGGCGACACAGAACGAGAAGAGTGAAAGCGGATCGTTGAATGAAACCATGAAGCAGAACTGGTTTGTAAAAATGCTGCAGCTTCACTGGTGTGGAACTGGTTTGGCTTTCGTCCGTCAGATACACAACAAAGCACTATTTTTGGTAGAGCATGCTAGCGGGCCGTCGTTATTACCGTGTTGTTTGGAAAATACGGCGCACTTAAAATCAATCCTTTGATTTTGTGAAAGTCGACAGAGCCCCTTATAATCCGGTGTGCCTTATGTATGAACTCTGGTTGTGTTTACTGACCTCGAAACGATTTTATGTGCACGGCGCTCGAAAATCTGTCAAATGTTTCAGTACGACTTTGCTAAGCTACGAAGCCGCACCGCTTGATGGATTGTCGGAGCATTACGGCTATCGTAGGCGGAGCCTCGCGGAGTGATACGTGCTGTGCTTCAACATGATGTTACCGTATTGTGTGTGTATAACCTCTTTTTAAGTGTTGTGGACATTATACATGGTGATGCTGAGGATATGTCGGCCAGTTTCCACTGGAAACGCCTTTTGGTTAAACTGTCAGCGAGGAGTTTGCACTGTTACATTTTTATATAACGTTAATGCAAAAAACAGCTGCTTGTTTAAGTGAAAATACTTTTTTTTTGCTTTGCACTAATAAAGTTGTGGAGTTGTAAAGTATTTTGTCTCATGTCAATTATATGGTCAGTTATATCGTTATCACATATTTTCAGATGTATATGGTGATAAATATTGTTGGTCATATCGCCCTGCTCTGATGTATAAATCTGGAACGAACATTCACTACCTTCTGGAAGCTTAAGAAAATAAATTAGCATCTCAGTTAATTCTTGTGATAATTGTTGATGAAGTAATTCATTTTATGTTATGTCTAATCCTTTCTTTTAGTTTAATTTACACAAGCTAGTTTTCCTTTCTGCTTTGGTAAGCTCTTTGATCATGTCTTTTATTGTCTTTTTCCAGTTTTTGCATTTTTGCTTAATCCTGCTGTATCCATTTAATCTCACATCAAGTATCTCTAATATCTGATTTTCTTCATTTTGTATGTTTTCAGAAAAAAAAATTCCCTCTGTGGTTCTCAGGTCGTCTAACTAGAACACGGCTTCCTTTTCCAAACCACTTTCCTTGACCTCGACAAAAAACATCATCCAAGACTCATAAGAACTTTGAAAAAGAGAAAAGCGGAGTGCTGAGAATCCGAATGACATCACACTGCTTACACTACCCTCCATAACAATGTGACGCTGGATGTCTCCCAATATGAAACTGCAATGTGCAGAAGAGGGACTGCGAAATGCAATGTAATGTTCTTACTCTGTTATTTCATGCAGGTCGTTTAAATGAGAACATCCTGTGAAAAATAACACTTCATTGCACAGACTGGAGTTTGAAAGAAGAACATATAGGACCAGATTTACTAATGATTTGCAGCAGCGCATTTTCTTTTTCCATTTTCATGAATTGTTGGATGTAGGGCTGCCACGATTAGTTGACTAGTCACGATTACGTCGACTATCAAAATCGTCGATGACTAATTTAATAGTCAGCATGTCGTTTGAAGCTTTGTAAGATCCTGAAAGACGCAGGAATAAGTAGCATTAGTATAACGGACCGAAACAGTAAATGGCAGCAATGAATCTACAAGGATGCCAGCTGCCATTAAACACCCAAGAAGAAGAAGAAGTATCGTATCCAAATTCATAGGCTGCATCCTGCTGAGGCTGCATTTGTAGGCAGATTACGTCACAGCAATGCAACGACATTCGTAGACTCCTCAAAATGCGTCCTCCTCTTCCCCAGATTTGAAGGATGGGTCCGGTGTGACCTTTGTGGCCCAACCTATCCCAGAATTGAGAGCACGGCCCAGCCAATTACAGGTTCCAACAATGGCGGCAGCTACTTAGTTTTATTATTCTTTCTGGGTCACAAAATAAACGTTTAACATATTTTCAGGTGAGAATGTAGCTGTGTAAACCTCAAATATCTGCTCAGTTTATCAAGACACCACATATTTGCATAAGTGCTCTGACGTTTTCGGAGACGTCAGAGCACTTTTGCAAATATGTGATGGTCCTTTGACAAAAGATGCTCCAGTGTGCTCTGAGTTATAGGAGGTAAAAAAAAGGAAGCACTGTCACTCGTTTCCAAAGCATTTGGACAATTCAAACAGCTCTTATTATGGCTGCCATGGAGCTACTTCTGGCTCACTTCTCCCAGCTAGAAGCCTTCATAAGCAAAATAGCTTATTTGAATGTACGCAGTGCTTTCCTTTTTCCTCTAGGGGCGGGACTGAGTGACACAGCCCCGCCCCCCCCCAGACAGAAGCTGCTAGGAGAAGCGTGCAAAATCAATCAGCTCCAGCTCTGAAAGGCCAATATGTTGCTAATAAACACACAGAGTGAGTGAATGCTGAGCCGCTAGTCAGACAAAAGCAGTCATCACTCTGTGGTCCCATACCTGCATTACACACTCTGTCAGGGTATTACCATGTGAAGAGAGCACCGGGCTGATGGATGAATCACCAGGCAATAAGAGCTGCAGCCTCTGAGAGGCCGCGGCTCAACCACTATCATCACCTGCTGTTCACAGGACCTTCCATTTACTGACCCACCATGTCTTCCTGCTAAACAGCTGGCTGACTCGATGCACTCGGATATGTGTTGAAGGGAAAAATCTCTCCTTAAACACACTTCACACATGGCTGCAGTCCAGCAAACAGGCAGCTTTACAAAGAAGCCGGCCTGTTTTCTGTCGCTGCTCTTCATACATTTTTAATCAGTTTGGATGCTGTAAAGCAACTGCAGTATGCTTAATGTAATGAAAGGGTTTTGTTCTGGCATCCTTACATGAAAGGATTTATATTTCTAGCTTTCAGTCATGTTTCCTCTGTTCTCTCATTTAAACAGTGGGCGATGTATGCTGGCTTTGTGTATTCTTTTCATGTTAAAATTCAGAAACGGTGTCTAAATGCCTCTCACATCATAGGCCCCTGAGATAGCTATACCATACTGAAGCTAATTCCTGTATCTGTCTGTACTGTATGTTTGGTAACAATCCCATCTCTTACACCAGCGTGCTGTCTTTTCTTGATTCTGTTACTGCTGGTGTTCTGGATCTGAACACCTTTCCTTGGGGGTCAAGCCAATTTTTTTAAATCCAGTGTTTTGTTGGTGGTGGGGGGGTTAAAGGCTTGGTCTTAAACTGCATCATTGAGGCTTTGTTAGCATACAAACAGAACTGGCCTTTGGGATGGAGACACCTAGGGGCACCAAAACCCCACATTTTTAGGAATTAGGTTCATTTTTGTACTACTCTGCATGCTACTACTCTGGCTGTAGCTCAGGTGGCAGAGCAGGTCAGCCACTAATCAGAAGGTCGGTGGTTCGATCTCAGGCTGCCTCCTGGCTGCCAAATATCCTTGAGCAAGATACTAACCCCGTGTTAGCCTACTGGTGGTGGTCAGAGGGCCCGGTGGCGCCAGTGTCCGGCAGCCTCGCCTCTGTCAGTGCGCCCCAGGACAGCTGTGGCTACAATGTAGCTGCCATCACCGGTGTGTGAATGAATGGGTGAATGACTGAATGTAGTGTGAAGCGCTTTGGGGTCCTTAGGGACTAGAAAAGCGCTATACAAATGCAGGCCATTTACCATTTAACGTTTGTATTCGGGGGTAATGGGGGAAGTGTGTGCTGAAATCTTGCCCTGAATATCTGCTGGCTCCAACAGAAGACCTGATAAATTGGCCATTGCTCCCAGAGGCTAAGTTAGCCAATGGGTTACAAAATTGTAAAGCCAGGTGCTTTTTCCAGCATGTGATTACTGAAGCTGCCATGTGCAGTTTGTTCTTGCACTGTGCTTCCTTGGGTACTTGGAGTCGAAGAAAATAATATACATAATACCGTATTTTTCAGACCATAAGGCGCATTAAGCGAAACAAAACAGTCAGATAAGTCAAACTTTACTCAACTAAATCTTGCTTCCTCCTCCACTTCTGTACCATTGATTCATTAATGCTGAATCCTCTGGCAGCTGCTCTGTTCCCATGTTGTTGCAGTATATTAATGACTAACCTCGTATTGTGGATGGATTATCTCAGTTGTTCTCCTGACTGAAGTTTGGTCCATTTACAGCATCCTGCCATGCGATTGCATTTGTCTCTAACTATCAGGAACCCTCAGGTTAACTTTTATCGAGTGGAAAAAAGTTAGCTTCATCCTCCAGCTTCACTGTGTTTATGCTAACATAGCTGTGTGGCTAGTGATCACGTAGCACATCATTATATAGCAGCTAGCCCAACTTCAGTAACCCTACAAACGTCACTGCTGTTTAGTTTTCTGTCTTCATTTATGTTGGAAGTGATAGCAGAGCTGTACGTTTGAATTTATTCAGAAATCTCTCAGTCAGAACATGCTATATCATGTTTAGGTGGAAGCTAGCGAGCTAACTTCCTGCTAACTTCTAACTCTGTTGAATGTAATAAATCCTGTTTTCATGGATGCCTGGATGTTAAACTTAATTGTTACACCTGGTAAAGCAGCAACGCTGATGATTTTATTAAAGATGAAAGAATTTAGGTTCTAACTCTCAGTGATGCTGCAGTGTTCGTTTGAGTTTGGGACCTGAAAAGGACGGAGTTTAGGACCCAGATTACTCCACGAGGCTCCCGAGTACGGTAGCTGTAATGCTCCTACAATCCATCAAGCGGTGCGGCTTCGTAGCTTACAAAAGTCGTACTAAAACATTTTTGACAGATTTTTGAGCACTGTGTAGCACATAAAATCGGTTCGAGGTCAGTAAGCACAAACAGAATTCATACATAAGACGCACTGATGATTTTTGAGAAAATTAAAGGATTTTAAGTGCGCCTTATAGTGCGGAAAATACTATATGTTCTTAATATATAAGGCTGGGAGGTGAGGAGGGCTCAGTCCAAACAGCACACTGTTCAATTAGAACCAATTTGAGTTGATTGGAATTTTTATACAGTTGTTGTAATTTGTGTTTGAACATTTTTTTGATTTATGTTTTGTTTCCTTTACAATATAATTTAGTATATAATATTGTAAATGAAACAAAACATCATTGTCTCTTTCAAAACATTGTTCTCTTTTTTTTCGGGCTACTTAAATTTATTTTGGGCTACCAAAAACTGAAGAGTGCCTGCCCGAAGGGCTACCAGGGGTATTTAGTGAATTCTGCAGTGGTGCATTAGCATAAATTAACACTAACACTCAATCGCTGACTTGTTCACTGATATAAATCAGCTTTATGACTGTGATATAAATCTGCTTTACGGTGGCTTTTCCATCATTCACACACAGGCACACACTGAGTGAAATGAGGAGAGCTTGCTGCAGAGTGAAGTGGTTTAAGGAAAGCCTCACCTTAACCAGAGCTCCCATCTGTTATTCCTACAGTGTTGGACAGACAATCGATATCTGTAGCGCAAATCTGCGACAACTGCTGATTGTCTTGGTGGACTCTCACAGCTAAATGAGATTTACTTCATTATGCTGCTTTATTTAATTGTAACAGCGCCAGGATGGAACCACAAAATAGCCTCGGGAGAAATCAGGCTGGTCACTGGACCTGCGGTCAGAGAGTGTGTTTTCCAATTCGTTTGTAATAGAGCGATTCCAGGAACTGTCCATTTATAACAGCACAACAGGAAAACCAATTACTCTGAAGCTGAATCATATTAATCATCTGCTGTCATTGTGCTTTACAGGTGTTTTCACTGCCTTCAACAGTGAGTCAGGACCATTTGCTCGTCTTCAGGTCCTTCGTTCTTTTTATTGTGATTCAGTTTAAACAGAGGTGGCTCAGCTCGGCTGTGTGTCGACTGAGACAAAACCAAACCAGCGATCACATAAACTCTCCATGTGAAGGCTGTGATCAGTGCCTGCATTGATCAGACACACACGCACACACAAGTTAGAAATGCAAACAGACAGATTAGCCGAGTGGCTTAAAGCAGAACACGCAGCCCTGTTCAGGCTGATCCACCCACTCAGCCTCGTTTCTAATAAACCGGAGCACGGACGAGTGGCTGCAGCGTCGGGACAAACACTGGAGAGTCACTGGAGATAGTGGGGACATGCACACTCATCCTCAAGCATATTTACCTTAGTGGACTATAATGACTGCCACCCTTTTGCTATAAAATGACACAGTTTTCATACATAGACATATACACAGACATATAGATATAGAAACTGCCTAAAAATGGTTACATTTACTCATATCGGTAATCTTTTTGTTTTAATGAGACAACAGGTGATTTAGATTCATGTTTATTAGGGCTAAATGCCACAGCTTAATATTTCATGGTTCAAATATTTTAAAACTCGTTGTTGATCAGATTCTTCATGATCCGTTTCTTTTGAACATACTAGTTCAGATCATACTTCCTGGCTTTATTCAGGTCCACTGCTTTTCCTTCTCACCACACACAGGTAACGGCAGATGGCTGCCACTCCCTGAGCCTGGTCCAGGATTCATATTTAAAAGTGAGTTCGTCGTCACGTGGTTACTCACAGGTAACATCTGGACTCTCTCTCCAGTATTGTTGGTTATTTACATGGAAATATAAAATGTCCCCTGATGAGTGCTTTTAATCTGGATCACAATGTTAGCGTCATGCAGTTAAATGATAGTGAAAATGTGCTCTCCACCAACAGTACCCACAGCAAAAGCAAATCAGCACCTGACCACATGCCTGCGTTTGCCAATTACAGCTGTTCCCTGCACTGCACAGCATGAAGTTCCCTACATGTAGTGTTCAAAGAAAGATAGACAAAATTAAAATATCTGGCACAGCAGAAAGGGACGAGATTATCCCTTGAAGTAGACCATCACTCGTTGTTTGGAAAAACTTCTAATTTACCACAAATGATGTTAAACAAGAAGAAATCCCACGTGGCTGAGAACACAACCAGATTACAGGATAATTAATGCACTAAGGCCAAGAAAAACAATGCAGTTGTTATTATCATGAATCATCCAACATTAACTCTGTCATCCGTCAGACTTGGCCTTAAACAAATAAAGCTATTGCTTACATAGCTTAAGAAGCTCTTGGCTTGCTTTCACAGTATGTTTGGGTCCTTATTAAACTGAACTGTGAGTCAACCCCAAAATACAGCAGGTGACCCCGCTCCATTAGTAAATTCACATATCGTCACATTGCCTCCACCATGTTTGCCACATGATGTCCATCATCCGGACCACGAGTCCTGCCTTTCCTTTCACGTTCTTACAATACAATTTTATTTATATAGCACATTTAAAAAACCACAGGTATGCCAAAGTGCTTCACAGAACGAGTTAGAGCAATAATAAATACAAATACAAATAAAATATACTAACAGGCGAGTGACATAACTAACCAATAATACACCAGGTATAGTAGGCACAACCCGAAAGGCTGAAGGTTAAAACATTATAAATATTAATAAAGCGAAAAAGATAACTTACAGTACACCAAAAATGCGGGCTCGAGGAGGCGGGGAAAGCAAGGCTAAACAAATGCTTTTAATCGAGATTTAAAAGATTGAATTGAATCAGACGCCCGAATAGCTAGAGGGAGGTTATTCCAGAGGTAGGGTGCGACGGCGGCGAACGCGCGGTCACATCTGGTCTTGAGCCGAGATCTAGGTCGCACCAGGAGCATTTGGCCTGCTGATCTAAGCGCTCTCCCAGGGGTATAAATGAATAATTCTATCAGCTTCTTCGCTTTTCCATCCATTCTCTTCCACTTATCCTTGTGAGGGTCGCTGGCGCCTATCCCAGCAACCACAGGGCGAGGGGCGGGCACACCCTGCCAGGTTGCCAACTAATCCCACAAATCGCACGTCTTTGGCCTGTGGGAGGAGCCTGTGTCCGGAGAGAACCAGCGTAAACTAGAGATGGACCGATCCGATATTACGTATCGGTCTGATACTGACCTAAATTACTGGATCGGATATCGGAGAAAAATAAAAAATGTAATCCGATCCATCAAATATCAGGAAAGCACCTCACAAAACTTGCGACACGCCGTAACTCACCTCAGAACGTTAGCACGTCGGAGCAGTATGCATCACGTGATAGAGCAGCTGTGGCATGCGGGACCTGTCGGTGGTCTGGATAGCATGTGGAGCTTCGCTAGCAACCCGGCATTTCATCTCCGACAAAGTTATCCCGAGAGAAGTAAAGCAAGTGTGTAAGTCCATCTCTGAATGTAAAGCATTCCTGCGTTAAGCTTAACAAGCGACTGCCTCTCCTGCTGCTACTTCAATCGTGAAACTGCTTAACGATCAGCTGATCGGCTTTTCTGTCGCGAGTCCGTCTCTCTAGTTTGCTTTTGGCCCACTTTGCACCAGAAAGAGGAAACCAGCGGCTGAACAACAGCAGCACGTTTAAGCTTGATCAGCTGTTGTTAGAATGTATTTAATATTACTTTCTACACCAGGATCTTTTTCTACGTAGCTGACGCTGGTAACTGTGCAGGGGCGGATCTAGCAAAGTTTAGCCAGGGGGGCCGAGAGGGCATGAACAGGGAAAAGGGGGCACAAAGACATACTTTTCTTTCTTATTCTCATTTAAAATGTCGAGCTTTTAATTATTTAATATTTATCTGAATCTTACACCCAAAGTTTTAATCTGATGTAAAATGAATAGAAGTCAATTACTGCATATAGTGACTATTAAGTCTAATATATATACCCTAGTAAGCTATAGTACTTTTTCCTTTGGGAAGGTACCATCTGTGCAGTCTGCAATTTTGTTGAAGAAAGATGTTGAATCTATTTAATATTTCTTGAAAAATTATTGATTTCTGTGCATTTTTTTTCACACTGCATCAAATTAAGGTTGATTACGTCGATTAAGCATCATGAGGTGGAGCGTGAGGGGTGGTTCCCTATTTTTTATTTATTTATTTTTGTTGTTGCTGGGAGTTGGAACCCTATTAGTTAGGTTGCTTAATATTTACGCTAAGTACTCTTTAAAATACCAGAATAGGGAGGATGGTGTAGGTTTAAGTTTATTAGATTGATCAGTATTGCTGAACTATGAAATATATTTTTTGCATATAGGTATAACAGAATAGCTTTAGTGTAGTTGTTGTTTTACACTTGAGTATGAACTTATACAAAATGCAGCAAGATATTTAAAAAACAGTTTTGTTGATTAAAAAACACTATATCGGACTCATATCGGTATCGGCAGATATCCAAATTTATGATATCGGTATCGGACATAAAAAAGTGGTATCGTGCCATCTCTAGCGTAAACACATGGAGAACATGCAAACTCTACAGCTAGATGGTGGCACTGAACTCAGGACCCTCTTACTGTGAGGCAACGATGCTAACCACTGCACCACCCTGCAGTGGTTAGCTAGATCACTTCTAGCAAAACCCACCTGCCTTTCTATTCTGAATAGAAGCAGGATACCAGCAGTGGCTTGTATGTCAAACTAATACATTTGTTAACTGTGGTGAACGTCCTTGAGAAAGCTGATGACATGGTGACATGGTGAGATGCTGTGAAGATGGTTTTCTCAGTAAGGACATGTATGAATGTTTTTCCTAAAGCAGCACTCACTGTTCAGGGGCTTCATTTCAAACCTGCAGTGTCCCCATTGCTACGATGTTTTGTCACACATGATATTAAGGTCTCGTTTTCCTGCAGTGCCTGACACACACAACAGGCAACAGTGTGACTGGTTTGCTACTCCTGACTTGCCTTACAGGGACGCTTGGAGTCATATTTAAACAGTGGGCAAGCTTGTGACTTCACCACCACCCTGCAATTACTTAATATAGACCTTTTTGTTTCTAACAAAGAACAATTAACTCTAGACTCCAACTTTGCACACGGCACTGGTACAAGCTCTGTGCATAACAGCAGTGTTTCATATCCTGCAATGAGAATGGGTCTGGTGCTGTGTAGACATACGTTTGAAAATAAACAAAACTCATTTTTTCATATTTTGCTTCTGTGGAGCCAGACTCATTTGTGGAAGTGGTCACAATCAGTAGATTTCCAGGTGTTTTCCTTGGAAATTGGCTGCTTTCCCTCATTTTCAGTCCAGTTCTTGTACCTGACTGTTTTCAGAGGAATGTTTTTCTTCTGCCAAAGATAACACAGCTTGAAAGGAATAAATCAGTATTTTTGCACCAAAAAGGTGAAACCCAACAAACTATGTACAGCAGATAACCAGTATATGAAAGCTGTGTCCACAAGAAAGACTGGCAGCGCCTTTGTTTTTGATCAAAGAAACTGATGTGGATCGAAACAAAAACCCCAGTAATCCCAGTATAACAGTATCGGTTATGGGCCTGCCTCCTCACAGCCGGGGACGTTACTGCACTATTAACATTACTGAAGCCGTGTGGGATCAGCTCGACACAGAACATAACAAAAGGCACCAAACATCCAAAGAAAAGCTTTGAATGTCCTTCAAGAAGCAAACGGACGTATGGATGAAACTGCTGGAAGCTTCCTCTGAGAGTTCAGGCTGTGTGCAGAATGAAGGCGACTTCACCAAACGCTGATTTCAAGCTTGTTCGAACTGTGCAAACTCTGCCGTTGTGCATCTCCATGTATGACTACTTGTGTTTGTATTTTCCTCACAACATCTAAAAACTGTTTTTCTGTCATTTGTCTTTTTTCATTCTTGTTGTTCATAGTCTCTCTGCCCCCCCCCACACCACCCATACACACACACACACACACACACACACACACACACACACACACACACACAGACACACACACACACACACACACACACAGACACAGACACACACACACACACACACACACACACACACACACACACACACACACACAGCTGATTGCAGTAGGTAGCTGCCCCTCACTGAGCCTGGTTTTCCTGCAGGGCCTTTCTGTCCTCTCTGATATTGCAGGTCTTTACCTTACGATACAAACTGCCTTCAGACAGATACAGATATACATTTAAGAAAAAGTGAACTGTTGGTATGATTTTGTAACTTGTTCATATGTTCATAACCTACAGGAGTCTTTCTTATTCATCTAACACATTCAGATGCAATTACAATGATCAATTAATTCTTTTCTCTTTGATCAGTAATCGTCAATAATTTGGCAAAAAAACCTAAAAGAAATTCCAGGACTCTTAATTCCCCTGGTCAACGATTTTCAGCAAAATTTAAAGCTTAACACCAACTCATCCGGTGAAGCTAGTCTGGCAAGAGAACACAGAAAATAAGAAAAGCTGCACAGACTTTTGGTCATGGGCTGTTGGATCGTGGCAGCACTATAGCAGAGTGCATTTCTTTGAAGAGAAGTCTGGCTTTGTGAAACTGCCACATACTGTTGAGCAACTTTTCTTCCATTTCCACACAGCCCTGCATCAAGAGCAGTGCCAGTTAAAATTCTTCACACAAGGCCATCTATTCCCCGTCAGAGAGAGAAAAAGGGCTGGACGCAGGAGACAGAGAGAGGAACGAAAGAAAGAAGAGAGACGCACACAGACGGCCACGGGGGCGAGCCAACGAGACAGTGAAGATCTCTGCTTTTAGATCTGTGCCCGAGCAAACATGAGACTACTACCAATTATCACCTCCTGCACCTGCCAACACACACACACACACACACACACACACGCACACACACACGCACACACACACGCACGCACACACACACACTCTCTCACACACACACACACACACACACACACACACACACACACACACTCACACACTCTCACACACACTCACACACGTGTGTTGCATGCCTTGTTCCTCCCCACTCTAACAGTGGGACTCTCCTTTCAGCAGGGCTGCTGGGTGTTAATGAACCCATCTCCTCGTGTTAATGAAGCCATTCACAGGTCCTCTCCTGCCCCCCCCCCCCCCCCCCCCTCCCACCATAACCTCCCGACTTTCTCTTTAGACTTAAAAGAGTTTCGTGTGAAATAAAGCTTTAATCTAGCTCAGGAGCAGACATGTGGAGTCATTGTGAGGGCAAACATCTTCTCCCCTCCGTTTTCCTCTGGGCTGCACACACCAAAGGAAAACGCTTCAGGGAAATCTGTGAGGCAGAAACCTGAGAGGGTTCAGGCAGTATGCTATCATGTTATATGATGTAAACGGGATGATAGCTGTGTGTTCTTGCTCTGAATATGATCCTGGGGGAGTAAATGACATAAGTCTAGTTTCTGGAGAAAATCGATTGCAGTGCTGGGAGGGACGGAGAAGCCGAATTCATCACAGAGATAAACGGTGTGACAGCACCTGAGGGCCTGTGTGATGGCTTTTTAAATACAGTCGAGCAGTGGACTTCCTGTTCGGGCTGCTGTCCGAGCACCTCTGCACACTGACGGTTGGTAGGGACCCCGAGCTGTACTAAAAGACTTCATGCATGTAACCTTTTCAGCACTTCAGATTAACAAGAACAGAACACGGTGCATCGTTTCTTTCTACGTTTTCTGTTTTAACTAGATGAATATTTGCAGACTTACTGATTTTCTGTTTCTACTATCTGGTCTCACAGAGCCTGAATCAATCAGCTCAGCAATTACTGATGAAAATCAGCTGACTGCTGGTTATTGCAGCCCGGCTGCTGCACAGAGCACGCGCCGCCTCACTGTTCAGCTGCCGCCTCACTGTTCAGTCGGCCATCTTCAATAGCATTTTTTCCTTTTGTACACCGTGCAGTTCGTGACATCCACTGTACTTAAAAAGATGCACAATATAAATGTGTGTTACAGCAGCAGGGTTGATCGACCTGAGGAACTAAGATTCATCATTGGCTTGAACCTCTGATACTGAGTTGGACGCAGTGAGCTACGCTATGATTTGCTCCTTGTTCCAAAATGTGAAATCACCTCACTGATGACTGGTGTACGTTCAGTTGCTGGGTCATCACATTGCCCTCCAACCTACACTGTAACCAGCTACAGCTGTTATGTTTCTGTAAGAATGAGCTAAACAGACACATTTTGCATAGTTTAAATCCTCAGATCAGTGATTTCAAATTCCAATTTATAACATGAACCTGAAGACTTTTGTTAAATGAGATGTTAATCACAGATGCAGCATACAAGCAGTGGGCAGTTGCTTCCTGTAAAGAGTGACTGAAGCTTCATTTAGAGATAAGTCTGCTTAACTTTCGTTGCAGCTTCTTTGCAACGAAAGGAAGTTGAGGTGATTCAGGCACCTGACCAGGACGACTCCGACAATATCCAACGGGGACCGAGTGAAGTTTGGGCATCTCTATTTGGATCGACGCCTCAAAATCTTTTTAACACTGCTCTGACGTATTATTATCTTTTAAGACTGTGTGTTTTCCCAGGATTGACCTGGATAAGAAATAATATCTGGTTCTGGTGTGGTTAGTGTAAGGGACCTGGCTAAGAGGAAAACTGCATGAAGCTGCAGCTCCTCCACCTCTGCACTTTGTGCCTCGGTGCATTAGGGCCACACCGGTGACTTTCTGTGTATTTCTGCTTTGTTGGTGCTGAGCAGGTACTGTGCAGTGCTTCATCACTGACAACCCAAAACAGGAATAAGCTCACTTAAGCTGAGGGAAGCAGCAGAGCAGGTGATCATTTTCTGGTGGATGCCACTGCAATCATCAGCTTTCCCATTAGATTTGATGCTTAATACAAAAATCTGAACTAATGAAGCAAAAAACCAATTAAAGCACAAAGTATTAACAGTTTTGTCTGCTTGAAGACAGTGGGTGAACTTAAAATTGGCTTTGATTCTCATGTGTTGCATTAAAAGAACTTCAGCTCTGTTGTCCTCGTCTGTGCAGGGACATTAAAAGCCTGCTCGCTGCTTTTTTCAGGTGATGGAACAAATATTTCTGCTTCATTTTGTTCTCCGTCGGACTCACTGAGGCCAAACTGGACTAACTGGACTAAACACAGTGTCCTCACATTTTGGCCCAGACGTCTCTAATCCAGGCTCCAGCTGCTTGCTTTGCTCTTTCATTTCCTCACATTTACGTCCCTGCTGCTCTTACACTCACAACGTCTTACACACTGCATGTGTTTAGGCTTTACTTATTTATATATTTATTTATTTTTTTAAACATATCTTACATTTCTATTCTGTTTGGAGTCATAATCCATAATCCATAATAATCCGTGCTTTGGCTTTCAGACCTCTGCTAAATCAAATCAGGCATTGTTGCGTTTTTTACTGTTGCTCCTTTGTCAGAAAGAAAAACTAAGTTGAGACCTAAAGAAAATAATTACTGCACAATCTGATCGGCTTTGGTCCCTGCAGCTGAAGGCGGAGTGAATATTTGCCCCAAAACAGAGATGCACTCTGAGCTGCACTGTACAAATAAACTGTCATATAAAAGTATTTCACTGTGTGTTTTAGTTTTGTACTGTTCTTCTAGAACATCATTACATTTACATAAATAGGCTGATTTTACATTTCAAATGTATTAACAGACCTCTCTGCACTGAATCATATCTGTTATTAACCTCTGTCTCTCTTCCACAGCATGTCTTTATCCTGTCTTCCTTCTCTCACCCCAACCAATCACAGCAGATGGCCCCGCCCCTCCCTGAGCCTTGTACTGCCGGAGGTTTCTTCCTGTTAAAAGGGAGTTTTTCCTTCCCACTGTCACCAAAGTGCTGCTCATAGGGGGTCATATGATTGTTGGGTTTTTCTCTGTATCTATGAAGCGCCTTGAGGCGACTTTTGTTGTGATTTGGCGCTATATAAATAAAATTGAATTGAAATTGAATTAAATTAACGTAAAATCACTGTAAATGTAATAAAACAGAATTGTCTTGTTTGTTAAATGTATCTGTCTGTACATATGCATATTTAGATTGTTAAAATACATTCACAAATGCATCCTGATTTCACAAATATCTGTCCGTTATTTGAAAGATTGTGCATTATGTGTGTACAGCTGATTTTGTTCTTGTCACATATCTAAAACTAAACAGGATGTTAATGAGAAGCACTGCAGACAAATCAGGTTACAGCAGTCGAAGAGAGTTAGTGAGTAAATGTGTTTGTTTTCCACACTAATCGCTTTAAACCGCTGTGGTGGGTTTCAGTTAGAATAATCAATCTTTGTTCTAAGTCATGATATAGTGTAATATACAAATATTAAGCTTCATCATGCTACACTAATATAACAGGATTTACACGCCTAATTTTAATGCTTAATCCAGTTTACATACATGTCAAAGCAACGTATAACCAGCAACGTGTAAGAGTAAACATGAGAAAAAATAAATAAAACTGAAAAAATCCATGGAAAACTGTTTTCCTTCCAAAGTATTACACACACACACACACACATATATATATATATGTGTGTGTGTGTGTGTGTGTGTGTGTGTGTGTGTGTGTGTGTGTGTGTATAGACTCAAACAAATGCTACAGAAAATCAATATTCTGTATTTAATATAAGAATTCAAATAATTAATTAAATATAATAAAACGAATTAGCCACATAGAAAATGTGCACATTCATCAAAGCCTCAGATCAAACACTATAATCAGAGTGGAAGTCTGTAAGTCTGACCCTCAGTCTGAGCTCTTTGTCTGCCCTCAAATTTGACTTTGAATATCTGGAAGATACAGATGTTTATTTCATGTTACCCATGTTGCCATTGTCTATCCACTCTACACATAGTTATCATACTTATCTTTTAGTGCAACCTGGCAACCCACAAACCAATTGAAAGGATGTGGGCAGCTAATCTCAGACACAGCAGCTGTCACACATCAATGGTAAAAGAAAACAGTACAACCAAGGCCTTAGTCTACTGTAATTAAGTGGAAATCAGCTGAATTACCTGTTAGAAAATGTATATTATCTTATAAAAAATGTGTTAAATAATGAATGAGACATATACAGAGAACAGAAGGCTGAGGAGTTTGGTTGCAGCCTGTGTCTAAACAACAAGTTTGAATGAGAAAATACGCACCAGTATGTTTTGTATTGTCTGATGAGAGTTTGATGGTTCTGGCTCTTATTTTTAAGATATTAATATCTGAATGGATCATTTCTTTGAAAGAATAAGCAAATGTGTTAATGCAGTTCAGCAAAGATGGATCGATCCAGATTTGGTGCCAAAGATGAGCTCATCCTCAGGGAGAGGCAGGTGGGACGCGTCACACAGCAGAGCCACGGAGAAACAGCACACCATCTGTGAAGCATGGTGCTGGGAATCAGACTGGCTTTGCTGCCTCGGGGACTGGGCAGCTTGAAGTCAACTCAACTATGAATTCTAAAGATAATGTGAGGCCATCTGTCTGAAAGCTGATCTTTAATGGGAGGTGGATGTAAGCGCACTAACAAATCCACTCAGGAGTGGTTGAAAAAGAAGGAATGGTCTGGTTAAAGCTTTCATTTGATGTGCGGAGATTTTAGAAACTGGAAGAACATAAAAAAGCCTCAAACATGCAGCTGAACAGCTACGTGAAACGCCTACTGCAGGTGATCTCAGCTAAAAGGTGACAGAGAGACAAAGACTGCTCCTGACTCCAAGCATCGCAGCTACTCCTCTATTTATATTTACTGAAACTGTGGTAAGATCATGGAAGAGCTCAGTGTTGTACATGTAAACTATCTTTATCTGCAGGCACTGCGTTCAAATATTGGAAAAAGATCATTACTTTTTCATTTGACTGTATGTCATCACATGACCCAGCCAGAACCCCCTCAGTGAGCACAAGCATTCCCCGCATTTTGCTCCACATCCCAGGGAAGAGTCAAAAAGAAATCTCAGGGCCTACGAGATGGCACACGACAGGAAAACAGGGAAACACCAAATGATGCTGTAATCTTTGCTGCCACAACAATCATGTGAACATAAAGAAGACACGCCTGCTGCTCACCTGTGGCAGCGTCTGCCTCACAGTCATTAAAGTCCACCTACACGCGTGTGACGTACGGCACGTAACCGACGGACCAGACTCAGCCCAGACGAGCTCTGCAGATCATCTCATCCAAAAACAGATCATTTCTTCAGGGCATATAAACATACAAACGTGCATTTAGACGTCTCCGCCTCCTTGTGCTCCTGCCTTTATGTTTTTTGGAAACTATTTTTATGCTTAGAACTATAGTTAAGCTTTAATTGCTGGTTATGAGTCACAATTTATAGTTTCCCCTGAGACTGAAGGTTTACTATAAACATGCGAGTTCGTGGAAGTAAACTGGAAGCCAGGATTAAGGCGTCGGGCTGCTACCTCACAAAGACAGCACATGCACATTATAGACTCACAGCTAATCCACACGGGACAGCTGTCACCCTGCGCTCGCTGCTCTGACCGACACACGCTAACATACAGGGACAAACGATGCTGCTGAGGCCTGTTTCCAGCCATATAGCACACAGTTGGATTATGAATGGAACAAAAGCTGACTTTGAAATTGCATCATCTTGAAATCAGCAGCACCCCCTCCCCATCCCTCTTCATCGGGAGAAATCCCATAATCCTCCCTGAGCCTTCGCTCAGAGATGCACCACACCCCGCTGCTCTGGACTCCACGACCAAACATTTGTGTATTTGATACTTAAAGCACTAAAACCTCCACCAGGAAGACACGTCACAGCAGTCCGTCCCGTCGAATCAAACCAGCGTCTGGCTTTGGTGTTGGCGTCGGGTGGACGTCTCGCGTTTCAGTCCAGCTGTTAACGTTGGAGCTGACACACACCGTAGGCCTGAAAAATCTCCCGTTGGAGCAGGTATTGATTTTACAACATGTTGCCCAATAAAGGAGGTGGAAACATGGCCCCAGAAGCATGCAGTGCATTTGTGTTGATTTATGACCTTTGTCTTCACTTCTTACACCTATGATTTGATCCACTCCACAGATGTAGAGAAAGCGATGCACGAGTTTCTTCTTTGTTTCTAGATTAGCGTGGCAATGAAATGTGTGCTGCCGTTTATGTAATGTGGTGGATTTCTGCACCTTCCCTTTAAAGCTCACCCATTCAGCAGCTGACAGCCTCCATGAGCCTGGTCTCTTCATTGTGTTAAACTGAAGATGCTAGAGGCTGCAGAGTTCTTCTTTCCTGGTGTTTGCTCACAGGCCATGGCCCAATCCTTCATGTTCTTCCTCGTGTATATTTTACCTGACAATAAAACGCCACCTGAGACACTCAGTAACGAAAACAATACGTTGAACTGAAAATCTGACAAATCTGTGTGTTACTTTACTGACAAACTGGCAAATCCGTGACGTGCAGCCTCTCTGTGCTCAGCGACACCAGAGAAAAGGAAGATTTGGATGCTAAAAAATGGAGACTTGAGAGTCGGTTTATCCATGTAATGCACTCAGCAGTGGAGCCTCCTGCTACACCGGTTATTTTACACTCAAACTCAGCAGGGAGAAAGAGAAGCTGCAGCTCGTGTCCTTACGGCCCTCCCCACAGCGAGAGGGACGGGCTGGGTGGGCCCACTCTCTCGCCGTGCACCAGTCTCCCTGATCTCCCGCTGACAGATTGCTACCCAGAGGGGCTGCAGACCTCTCCTTCCCTCCCTGGTTAGACAGGACGAGGAGGAGGAGCTGCACATTACAGTCGTACTCGTACTGTGTTCACTGCTCTGCCTCTAACGCCACAGGGAAGGAGATGCTGGAGGAAATTCCCACATAGGAAGGTGCAATAATGACAACAATGACACAGAGCGTCTTCTCTTCGTATATACAGAGCTTCAAACTGATGCAGAAAGAAACAACAACACGATAAAGAAAAGAAAAAACAACTTTCAAATTTCAGTGTTTTTCAGATTTTTTTAAACCATTATTTGTATTTCCGGTGCAGACTGAATCTCCTAACAAAATATCCTAATAATTCTAGAAGGATTAATAGAGCTATTCAGGTCGTCCGGTATTTATTTCATATTGCAGAGAAAACGCCATCTCTTTATCCAGCGTGCCGTCTGATTCTGACGATTATTGTGCTTCGTGTGCGCGCTGTGCAGTCATACAGGATGTCTGAGCTTGTTTACTTGTAATGAACATCAGAGATAATGATCCTTACAAAGTCACACTGAAGCTAAAAATACGCACTTCCTGTCTGCCTGCATCTGTCTGAGGTACGACTTAAAGAAAAACTACAGTTTCCCGACACAAACTGCATAATTGGGTCCACGGTGCATTGAAGTACTTTCAAGTACTCACTGCCTCTGTGACCCACCAGCCTGTCCCTGCACTGTGCCTCCCTCTCAAACAGACTACAAGAAGAGCTCGGATGAGGGACAGCAGCCGAGACGGCTTCGAGCTCCAGCAGCCCCACTGGTGACCGTTACACCAACCTGGCAACACAAAGTCCTGCCCCTCCCAGGCAGACTCTATCGGCTCAAGAGGCGGTGATGTCTAAAAGGTTTTGCCTTCAGACAGCCCGATCAGTCAAAGCGTTACACATTTGTGTTGATTTTTTTATCCATCAGTTGTTTGTCCTACGGCTCCACTTGGAATAGCTGCTGCCTCCAGCAGGCTCCCACTCTGTAAACACCGAGTACTGGAGAACATTTTAAAGGCAGTTTTACGTATACTTGCGTAATAAATGAGCAAACACACAACTTTGGCTTCAAAAACGGTAGTTTTACCCGGTAACACAGCGCAGACCTCCCTCAAAAGTTCAACGAGGGATTAAAGGAGAGAATATTAGGCTGGCATAACAAAAGCAAAGGCACATGATGTTATGGTGTGAACACACACACACACACACACACACACACACACACACACACACACACACACACACACACACACACACACACAGGACAGCCCGTCCCTGCTGGGAGGCTGTTTTGTGGAGAGCCGCAGGAAGCTGTCGCCCCAGATTAAAGAAAAGCGCCGTCTCAGCCGCTCCCACCAGCGTCCCGTACAGCATGTGAAAACACTGCTAACACTTTTGTAGCTGTCTAAATATGACATGGCAACCCCACAGACATGCAGTCCAAAGCCAAGCATGGGGAAGCTTCGGCTCATGCTCCAACATTCGTGCCCTTACAGACGAATCGCTATCAGGACAGAAACGCCGTGAACGTCTACAAACTCCAGTCTGAGCTCCCGAGAACGGTCAGAGCAGTTTCTGTCAACACATCTTGATACTTGACTCAAAGCTTTGGATACCGAGGTTCAGGTCACCAACTAATACATCGTATTATGACTTTTAAACAAAAAAAAGTTTAACGAATTTTAAATATACCTGATATAGATCGGTCATACTGGTCAACTCATTTGGCAAACTTGCTGGTATGAATATACTAAATCTGCACATGGAAGGAAGTCGTTTTTCTAACTGGTGCTGCCTTTGTTTTACAGTTTTTTACAGACGCTAGGACACATGTCTCAATACTTAGGTCACTTTTGCAAAACTCTTCACACAATCCTCCTAACTGACCGTCAGCTTGGCAAAGCAGTTCATTTCACATTCAAAATGCACTACAACTACCAAAACACTTCATTCAGGTCTCAAATAAACTCATTCTTCCAGAACACTAGCAAAGGTTGACAGCCGACAAACACACTTTGTCACCCACAAAACAATGACCTGAAAAACACTAACAACATGTAGCATTACACAGTGTTTTCTTGTGTAAAACAAGGACACATCTCTGTTTATAATTTCAATATATGTTACTGGAATGAATCAGACATCATGCAGAATTCGTTAATATTTGTTTCTGTATTTTTATTTTTCTGCACTAAGTAATCCCAAAATACAAGAATTTGTATACACACCATCCACTGATACACATACAATAGTAATGCTAATCTACTCGGTCTTCTCCATTTGGCCACAGGTTCTCATCCACATCACATCTTATGTCATCAGGGCAACACACCTAGGAAAGAATCTCCTGGCTGCCAGAATTGAAGGAGTTGAAAAATTGAAGGAGTAACACCTGTGTAGATGTTCATCTACAATGAGAATCAGCTGTGGCTGGTTAAACTGCATTTTTAGATTTAAAATATGTTTCAATAAAATATTGCTGTTGCATTTTGCTGTCTTTTCAAGTTTTGCATTGTGTTATTGTTTTGGCCATAAGTTTAACAGTTTTGAAAACAGTATGTAAGCACATGCAAAATGTCCTGTACGTACAAAGATTTTTGGCAGTTGTTGTGTCTGAGTGAGAAGATAATTCATGAAATTTGAGAGATGTAGTCATTGAATGCATTTTGTGCCAAAACAATGATAACTGGTCCTCAGTTTAGCCCACATAGACTTCTGTTGTGCTCACTGTGTGAGGAGTTTTACAAACGTGACCTAAGTATTGAGAAATGTGTCCTAGCGTCTGTAAAAAACTGTAACTGATCACACATGAGTGAAAAAATGATTTTTTATCTGCATTAATAACATGAAAGAAGCGTCCAAAGCTTTACTGGTCACACGTGAGGCTCGGCTGGACGAGAAAATACAAACAGAACAACAAACACTGAGGTGCAGAACCAAGATCCACATGCAGGAAACACTGTGGGTGTTTTTCATCTGTGTGTGTGTGTGTGTGTGTGTGTGTGTGTGTGTGTGTGTGTGTGTGTGTGTGTGTGTGTGTGTGTGTGTGTGTGTGTGAGACGTGTTTCTACAGTTTATGGACACAGTGGCTGGAATGATGGCAGCAGACTCCTAATAGACCATGACAGATCCTACTGATTACATTAGCCCACTATTAGACAGAAACATGTTCACTTGTTCTCAGTACATCACACACACACACACACACACACACACACACACACACCTTACAGAGACAGACCTGCAGACACACTCTGGCCTCACAAAGCGCTGACAGTTTGTCTCCTGCTGGTTAACGACATCAACTTTAGCAACTTAAGAAATGAATCTGTTTTTATCAAAAACGTACTTCATACATTTATAAGGTAAACACTAGACCCAGTACTTGGATTGGACATCGGTCATGTGAGGATTTAAGCCAGCAAATGAACCTGGATGTAGTTTCCTGCGATATAAAAGTATGTGCTGAACACCTCTGGACTGTTCTGGGTCATCTGAAGACGTCAGACTCTGAGGAAATGTGATGGATGTTTTTTAATATTCTGGGGTTTTTAATTGACTGAACAATTAATCAACTAACCAAGAAAACAATGAGGAGAGTAGGAGATAAGAAGGTAAGTGATAAGTGTAGCCTGGAGCAGACACGCAGTTCTAATTGTGATTGGCTCTGTGCTGATCTGGACGCTGCACGTCGTCCTGACTCCACCCACCCTCGGCTCCGAGTGATCAGAGTGGGGATTGATTTACTCATCTCCACGAAGCTTGATCAGCTTCCAGTTGTATGCTTCAGCTGCACCAGTCAGAAACAGATAATGAACGCTGCTCACCTCAACACTGTCAGAGCCGCAGAGACTCAGTTACTATCCATAAAAGCAGACAGGAAATCCTCTGAATCCACCAGATTTTAGCCTTTGGGTTTGACTTCAAAGGAAAATCAAATGATTGTTAAAGTTGTTGCAAGCTCCAAAAAAGAACACCACGAGCGTGCGGTCTGAGTCATTCGCTGTGTCGGCCGCAGCCTAATGCGTCTGTGAGTCTGTCTACGGTCTGCATCTCACAAGCAGGAAAACCTGTTTAGACAGTGATAACTGCTGCTGGGCATCACCTGAAATTTCTGGTGTCAAGATGCGATGTAGCAGAACTGTAAACAGCGCTGGGCTGTGATGGGAGGTGTTGGCGGAGTCAGTGGAGCACTGAACAGTGTGTTTCCTCCCTGCCAGTGTATCACACACACAGGGTTAGGCTTTCCACGCAACAGCGTCACGTTCCTCACCGGAGAAAAAAGGCAGCAAAACACAGCAGATCCGTTAAGACTAATGATGTTCATGTCACACTAATTATTCCATGTACTCTGGATATTAACTGGCTGGCAAATACATCTAACAGTCCTTAGTGAGCAAGGTTCTGTGCAGTGTTTTAGTTGCTTAATGAGCAAACTCCAGATGCTGATGAAGACCAAGAGGAGCTGTTAAAAGCTACAGAAAAAGAAAACGTAAGAAACTTTGAGCTAGTATTTTGTTTTTCACTGCTACTTATATAGATGTAGTGAGCTTTGATTTCCTTTAAGACTGGCACTGAGGTGTCACCAAACTAATGAAGACAACACAACACGGCGACTCTCAGCAGGCAGTCTTCGTGTGTTCGCTGTCAGGGCCTCGCGCTCGACGCTTATAATAAAGAATCCTTTGTTTACTTAATACCAGGTGAAATAAATCATAGCCACCTGAAAAATGGGACCAAACCTGAAAGCTAGCTTAGGCACACAGAGACACACTCACACTAGAAAACAGTCGACAACTGCTTGGCCAACAGCAGTGATGAGGAAACATTAGTCTCCCCACAGTTTGTGAGCATCACCTGCGAGGCCTCAGTCGCTGCAGGCAACCATGACGATCTGCTAACAGTCAAAGCAACAACAAGGTACACCCACGTCTCTGTGACTGTTCAGTGCTGCTGCTGCTTCAGCCTCTGCTTTGCTCCAGCATCCATTCTTCAGACTGATGGCATCGGGCGGTGTGCCAGCGCATCCTGTAGGTGTTAAACATCTGCCTGTTATTCAGTTCTTTAGGATTCATCCTTTTTTGTCTGAAACTGCAGACACAGAGCTGATTGGTCCATTCAAAGCTACAGTCACTGCTGTGACGCTCTGATTCCAGGAGGATCCGTTTGAGCTGCATCTTCCAATCTCTGCCGCAAATACAGAACATCGCCAAGATTAACAGCATCCTCCCGCTACACCCGAAGCATCCGCACAACCCCACCGCTCAGAAACACACACAGCGCTGCTTTCACGGCCCCCATCGCGCGCACACACACACACTCATTAGTCAGATGTGAGGTCAGGCATGCAGCCATCATTTATTTAGCAGAAAATGGCTGCTAGACAGAGATGGAGAGGGAGATGGGAAGGAATCCGGGAACGACAAATGGGAGGACAGGAATTAGTTGAACATGAACAACCACAACTGGAAGAGGACCCGTGGGAGCAGACACACAAACACACACATGGGTATCTCTGTGTTACCATACTAGACTTTACCGTCACACCTGAACGCCTAACGCCAGCTTTCAAAGGACTATGAGGACAAAACTGTCCACAACGTCCCCAGCAGTAAACCCCGGGTCCTCACACAGATAGCGGTCAAAGTAAACACACCCACACATTCCATCCATATCTGTGGAGCTGGGAGTTTCAGTGCCTGGCTTTCGTCAGTCCAACATAGAAACTTCATTATGAGAACCAGACCCAGAATCTGTTCCTCCTCCACATTAACACACACAAAGCATGTTCTAGAGAAAGTGAGCCTCCCTCTGTCTGCACACTGTGGTTAGTCTGTGGTCCCGAGCTGTCTCTGCTAGACTGTCTGTGCGAGTCACGATGAACGGGATCAGAAACGCAGAGTGAAAACAATAACCTGCTGTCTTCAATGTTCCCAAAAACATGCGACTCCAGTAAAAAAAGCAACGCAAGGAAATGTGTTCATGCACGCATTTGTCACGACACAGACGGGGTTTGATCTCAGGGGGCAAAGTTCACAAGGAGCCTCAGATGTCCCTGATGTGTGCAAATCATGTGACTCACATATATGTCACACATGGAACATCTGTGTGGTTCTAACCGTGATCCTCGTGTGTTTCTATTCACCGAACACTGCACGCCATGAACGTTTCAGTGTTCTTAGACGACGTCACAATGTAAAGAAGAAAGGAACATTACCCAGACTCTGGTTCACTTCTTGATTTCCACCTCTCAGTATTCTTTAAATATATCCCGTCTAATTATAAGTTTGACTCTGATACGTAGGCATGAATGAGGTACACAGGGCTTGGAAAGCATTTGTAAGACTGCAGCCTTTCTGAAGTCAGAGCAGTAATGCTTAATAAGACGGGTCAGGCTCTACGGCAGCAGTGTCAAATCTGCTCTCTCTGTGGCACAAAACCTCTAATGATCCTCCCACAGTCCAAAACACACCTCAAACGAGAAACACTACAGAAAGACATGAGAGACAGAGTGGTGCTTGAGACCAGGACCAAGAATGGACCAGAACCTCGTATCAAAGCTTTCAAATGGAAACAGAAACAACAACATGGTGTTGACTGCAGAGCTGAGACAGCTCTGACAACATTCGCTCCCTATAGGTAGAGATGGATGAGGACAAAGGAGGCGAGGAAACGGTGACGTTGAGCAGGAAGAAAGAAAGAACGTCACCGTGTCGTGGAAATAACCTCAGCTCAGTCTGAACACACGTTCACTGCTCTAAGCGGGCAAAGGGAGAAATGTTTGAGTGAGGTTTGTTCTCGGTTCATTTTCCACGTGCTGCTGGAAGTTCAGTGTCTGCGCTGCAGTCACACCCTCACAGGTTCATGCTGCTCTGTCACTGATTGGTTAATAAGCTTCTTCAGATTTCAGCAGTTGTGTGTAACTCAGTGATATTGGAGTCATACAGTCTGTGGATGTGCTCCTCTCAGACTGGTGTGTCAGTGTTTCCCGGCTGCTGGGTTATAATTACAGCCTCGGCATTCCAGTGGTCCAACTTGGACACCGCAGGAAGGAATACACACATGTGTGTTACACAATATTATAGTAATTACAGTGTTTCTGTAGTATAGCAAAGTAAATATAATTTCATTCACAAGCTTATTGTGTCACTTATAACGAGAGATCCAGTAAAACCCTGAATCCACTCATCACTGTTTTTCATGGTCTCTGTTTTCAGTCTCGCTAACGTCAGCTGCACACTTCCTTTTTCTCCCAGCAGCACACTCATGTGAAACTGGACTCACGGCACTTTTACAGTCAAGAACAGCACATCTCTGTGGGAAACTCACAGCTGACTAACAGCACAGCAGCCATCAACAGGAAACAAAAAAGGTCGAGCCAAGTCAAAACTGAAGATAAGAGAAAGGACGCGCTGACACCGACCCTGGGAACTAAATCAGACTCTAGTCCTACAGCTGCTTCCAGCACGTCTGCAGGTATAAGCAGGGGGACACTTTACATTTAGTCGACACTGCTCCTAAACAATGCATTTTGCTGCTGACACAACGTTGGCTCTTTGCATTTGCACAGACACGATGCAAAGGCAGAGCTAGCCAAGAACCCAGGATGAAGTGTACGACTGGTCACGGGTTCTAAAGTAAATATGTGTCAGCCCTGTGACACACGGGTGACCTTTACAGGCGTACCCCGCCTCATCCTCCACGATAGCTGGGATAGGATCCAGCACACCCACAACTTTCAATTCAATTCAATTCATTTTATTTATATAGCGCCAAATCACAACAAAAGTCGCCTCAAGGCGCTTCATAGATACAGAGAAAAACCCAACAATCATATGACCCCCTATGAGCAGCACTTTGGTGACAGCGGGAAGGAAAAACATCCTTTTAACAGGAAGAAACCTCCTGCAGAACCAGGCTCAGGGAGGGGCGGGGCCATCTGCTGTGATTGGTTGGGGTAAGAGAAGGAAGACAGGATAAAGACATGCTGTGGAAGAGAGACAGAGGTTAATAACAGATATGATTCAATGCAGAGAGGTCTGTTAACACATAGTGAGTGAGAAAGGTGACTGGAAAGGAAAAACTCAATGCATCATGGGAATCCCCGGCAGCCTACATCTATTGCAGCATAACTAAGGGAGGATTCAGGGTCACCTGGTCCAGCCCTAACTATATGCTTTAGCAAAGAGGAAAGTTTGAAGCCTAATCTTGAAAGTAGAGATAGTGTCTGTCTCCTGAATCCAAACTGGAAGCTGGTTCCACAGAAGAGGGGCCTGAAAACTGAAGGCTCTGCCTCCCATTCTACTTTTAAATACTCTAGGAACAACAAGTAGGCCTGCAGAGCGAGAGCGAAGTGCTCTAATAGGGTGATATGGTACTACAAGGTCATTAAGATAAGATGGGGCCTGATTATTTAAGACCTTGTATGTGAGGAGCAGGATTTTGAATTCTGGATTAAACAGGAAGCCAAAAGATAAGATAAGATAAGATAAGATAACTCTTTATTGTCATTGCACAGTCATACATAGTACAGTAGTACAATGAAATTGGAAAAACTGTCCTACGTCGGCACTACATATAACACAACACGACACGATACGACACATCACAACGTAACAAACAACACAACACAGTATATTAACTTAGTATAAAAAAGAAGAATAAGTGTATGTGTATTGCACACTGTTATTATTGCACATTAATTATTATTGCACCTTGTTATAAATATAAATATTATTGTTATCGTTTTAAACATTGTTACCTCCCCCTAAAAAGTCCAGGGAGGTATCCAGTCAGGTCAGCTATTTACATTGATCAGGGCTATTGCCCTGTTGTAAAAGCTGTCCTTGAGTCTGTTTGTTCGGGACCTCAGCAGCCTGAACCTCCTGCCAGACGGCAGCAGCTTAAACACCCGGTGTCCTGGGTGTGTGCAGTCCCGTAGGATGCTGCGTGCCCTCTTGAGACAGCGAGTGCTGTACAGGTCCTTCAGGGAGGGAAGAGGATGTCCAATGATTTTTTGGGCCGTATTAATGACCCTCTGGAGTGCCTTTCTGTGTGCTGTGGTGCAGCTGGAGAACCACACACCGATGCAATATGTCAGCATACTTTCAATGGAGCAGCGGTAGAAGACGGTCAGCAGCTCCTTCTTCAGGTCCATTTTTCTGAGGATTCTCAGAAAGTGGAGACGCTGTTGGGCCTTCTTTAAGACCGCAGAGGTGTTAGAGCTCCATTGGAGGTCTGTGTCTATGTGCACACCCAGAAACTTGAAACTGGAGACCCTTTCCACGCACTCCCCGTTGATGCTGACAGGCTGCAGCTCGGACTTCCTCCTTCTGAAGTCAACTACCAGTTCTTTTGTTTTGGTGGTATTGAGGTCCAGGTTGTTGTCTGCACACCAATCTGACAGCCTCTGAACTTCAGCTCTGTATGCAGTCTCATCTCCCCCTGAGATGAGCCCCACCACAGTGGTATCATCTGCAAACTTGATGACTGTGTTGTCTGGGTGGGAACTAACACAGTCATGTGTGTACAGAGTGTACAGTAGGGGACTCAGTACACAGCCTTGTGGAGAGCCGGTGTTGAGGCTGAGGGCTGAGGAAAGATGAGGCCCCACTCTAACTCTCTGTACACGGTCTGAGAGGAAGTCTCTGATCCAGCGGCAGGTGGTGGAAGGAAGTCCAATTTCCAGCAGTTTATCTATTAGTCTGTCCGGGAGTATCGTATTGAAAGCAGAGCTAAAGTCAAAACAGGAGAAATCTGCTCTCTCTTTCTAGTCCCTGTCAGGACTCTTGCTGCAGCATTTTGGATTAGCTGAAGGCTTTTCAGGGAGTTTCTAGGACTTCCTGATAATAATGAATTACAGTCGTCCAGCCTGGAAGTAATAAATGCAACTGTGAATGATACAGTTGCACTGAGGGTGTCCAGTAACAGCATTGTGCACTGATGTAACTAAAACCATGTAAGACTCATCCTCACTCATATCATCGAGGTTTCAACATGTTAGGTCATTCATCGCAGCTCGTTCAAATGATGGTTTTAGTTATATGTTACACAGTCAGGTGGACACAGAACCTGTTTATTCTCTCAGTATTTAACCCTAACCCTTCCTTCAGTAGCCCTTGTTCTGTGCCGTGTAACACGCTCTCTTTGGCTTGAAGCTCTGCGGGACCATCAGAAAATGGTCCATGAACAGCTGCATCAGCTCAGCTGCAGCCCAGGTAAACTTTATTCTGTTTATGGGATTTTGTTCCCTGAGTGCAGGTATTTCTTATTGATGATGATGATGATGATGATGATGATGATGATGATGATGATGGAAGAGGACAGACTGGTTTTTGCCTCTCTGCTGAGAACATGAATGAAACTCTGATTGGCTGTGACACAAGCGGCCGTCCTCCTTCCTCGTTGACCCCTGGCAACAACATAACTGACCCTTGCTCCTCATTGGCTGTGACAGAAGCCTCCCACCTCCATGTCAGCAGCTCCCTTCATGCATTTAACAGTTTGACTGTCTGACACAGAAGCTTTTGCACTGAAAGAAGAATAAATGATGTGGAACAATCACACCTACATCGGATACAAGGGGCCAAATAGCAAATTATATATAAAACCTCTTATATGTAAACAGGGACATTTGAATGCAGTGCAGTCCACTATCACACTGTATCTGCAAATATAGAAGCTTCGTAACATTAGAATTTCTGTCAGAACAGATGAACTGAGCTGCATTAGATTCCTGGTGAGTGTTAATATTTAATTACATTTAAATATGAGCTATGATTAGTTTCCTTTTTTACTGAAGGTTTTAGTAAAATGTGTAAAAAGGAGAGGAACAGGCAGCATGAAAGGGACCGACCGTCTTAATTTACGCCATAAATACATTGTCACAATAGATGGATGCTCATATTAAGCATGATGAGCTCAGTGTGTGTGTCTCACATAAACTCTGTGTTTTTGTTTCACTTTCTGTTCGCAGTTTTTCTTCTAGTCTTATATTTGTGAAAGGAGGATTTCAATGAGGGAGAATATCCTAATATGGTCAAAATCAGTTTAGCACAGAAGCTCCACCCACATGCTGCTCAAATCACATGTTTATAGGGGGACAGCCAATCAGAATGAAGTTGGATCATTTTAAACTGTAAATCATGCTAAGCTGCTCTAGTGCAGCCAAACGAACACTCCCCTTCATGAAGAGCAGTGCAATGCTTCAAGGCCAGGACGGGCTGAACTGCAGCCTTTCTTTTAGCAGACATATTAAAGTCGCCACGATTATCCCTGAAACCAATCCCAGGATTGGCTGAGGAGCACAAAAGACTTCACACAAACGTAATGTTGGCATTACAGGAAAGGGATCATTAAAAACCCAAGTGTCTCACTTTAATGTAGCAGTTATCTTTAGAACTGAAGCATAAATCTGTCACACTTTTCACAATAATAAAGATTTATGCTAATTCTGATGAGGTCATCCTCTGTGGAGTATTTTAAGTCTCCTTGTTTTCGGCTTTTTAGGCATCAAAAAGACTTTCAGCTTTATGATGAGGAACAACTCTGTTGCAATAAAAGATGTTATCCATGGTGGGAGGCATGAGTCACAGACTATATGAAAGTGCGACTGACGCAGTGAAGATCACAATAACGTCCACGAGCCCAGCTCAAAACCAAACAGCTCATTTTTAACCCAGAGTGCTCCAAACTAAATGCAACAGAACAATTTAGGTAACAAACAGCACGAGACGTCAGATACAGAAGCAAACACATATAAGAGCACATCCCAGTGCTGACATGTTAACAAGCTCCTTAGAGGAAAAACAATGCCGGGATCAGGAATCAAATGAGAGTGGGATGGATTCAGAGGCAGAGAGAGGGAGCTTTCACTTTAAATCTTGAACGCCATTCCCAAATCCGTCTATGAGGGGAGACAGTGATGTATGAGGCAGGAACAAAGTAGGGCAACCCCCTGCATGACAAGAGAAAAGAAGAAGACAGGAAAAGAAAGCAAGAGATGGGAGAGAGAGGGAGGGTGGTGGGAGCTGAATGTGCTCGCTTCTTAGTGGATGGTGGGATGGGGGTTTCCACAGCTTTGGATGGCGGTGCTGACCAGCAGCCGCTGTATGAGGCTGTGTCACTGACTGCAACTCACTCCCATAATAGGAAGGAAGGCAGAAAGAATGGCAAGGTCAAGGCAGCCACTTCACAGGAAGTACTGGACAGTCACTGATCTCATCCTGACTCACAGATGTACAGAGAGCCTGTATGTACATGCAAGCACAGCACAGCACACACACACACACACACACACACACACACACACACACACACACACACACACACACACACAAATAAGACGACAAACAGGAAGAGAGCCCACACAAACCAAGCTGCAACATGTATTTCTTTGCAGAGAGTCATTGCACACACGCACACACACACGCACACACACACGCACGCACACACGCACACGCACACACCCACACACACACACGCACACACACACACACACACACACACACACGCACACACACACACACACACACGCACACACGCACACACACACGCACACACACACACACACACACACGCACACACACGCACACGCACACGCACACGCACACTCCTCGTGCCTATGGTATGACAACTCTTCTCCGTGCCCCTGGTACACTGCGTAGAAGCACTTTGCCACCCACACACACACACACACACACACACACACACACACACGCACACTGACTCACACGCTGGTCTGGCAGCAGCTGAACCAACTTTACATGTAACTGTTTATTTTTGGGGTTTTTGTTTCTTTTCCACTGAAATCTGCGCTGCTGTTTCCTGTAAGAACTAAATGTGTTGTTCTTTCCACCTCGTTACCTGAAACTTGGTTTAGGAAGCACGATTTAATTTTACAACTTTTACAAAGAAATGAAAAACACTTTGCCCAGCTTCAGTCAAAGCCATCCTTTGAGGAACATCACAAAGTCAAAATTCGAAGCAAATATGTGATTGTAGCTGTCGTTCACTGAGCTGTAGGTTTTATTTTGGGGGAAGTCTGTTAGTCAAACCAAAGGCACAGGATCCTGTCGGACTCCCTGCTCCGTGTCTCTGCTTTTAGTCTTTACCTCTCACCCCTTTCTCTTTCTAACCTTCCCTCAGACACTTCATTTGTCTGGCTCTTTATTATGTCTCTCGCCTCCATCTCCTCATTAATCATTCAGTCTTCCTCTGCTCCAATTAAATAATTAAAAGCACCCAGAGCCATCACTTTTTATCCAGCAAAGATGCCCTCCACACAGCTCAGTGGTGCCTTTCATCAGCACCACAGCCAAATGCTCCAAATATTGTAATCAGGACTTTCAGTAATTAAGGGCAGAAAATGTAAAATACTGTTTTTGAAAACAATCAAATGTAAACGCTGCTGTCTTTGGCTGATCACTGACCTCGTGCTCTGATAGGCTGCCACCTTCGTGTCTAACAAACTGGGACAGTAGTTATGTCAGCTGGTAGCTTTGTCTCTGATATTTAATAATGAAACCTTTCTTCAAATCAGTGATTTAACATTACAAACACAAAACGATCTAATAATAAGAATAATTACATTCAGTAATTATATTCAATAATAACTGTTCGTCGCCAGAACCACACAGTTTTTTCCAGTTGCCAGGAAATCAGACTTGAACATGGCAGCAACAGAAGCAGCTCATCAGACACACGGAGCTGTTTGACAGACTACACCAGTGCAGTTCAGTCTGTTTGGGTTGCACCTACCAAAACTAAGACTTATGTCCAATCTGCGTATAGAAATATAATTTTAGCAGATAAACCAGGCTGACTACAGATCACTGAGCGAAACCAGCGCAGAGGATTGTTATTATCACACAGTGGCATGTAGAGAGGCAGGGTGGGCGGGACTAAGTATAAAGAAAGTCTGACATGACTAAAGCAAAGGCCGCTGACCTGTTATAAATATGAGAAGTGAAAAAAGCAGTATTACTTGGCCATTAGGGCGCTGACATCATTCCAGTGCCGCATATTTAAACTTTTATTTCCTCAATTTATTTCTAGATTTCATGTGAAAGAAACACTTTTTTGGAGGTTTTGCTGGAGCACAGATCTTTATTCATCTCTGGAGCCACGGCTGCATACAAAGTAGCCATTAGTGTTTGTTACACTGTCTAAAAACACAGCCTCCTGATTTGTCTGCTGACCCTCCGGCCCCGCCCCCTCCCCTGCACATCATCACAGGAGGACACACTGAAATGCGCGCTCTTCTTGTTTCTGCAACAGCTCGCTCTCGCCTCGTTACACTTCACAGAGCCCACACATGTCCACCGAAGCACACAAACATGTAGTCGCACACATTCCCACTCATATACACTCACACATGCACATGCACAACCACCTCAAAGCTGTGTTATTGTTGGGCTTTTGCCTGCTGCCTGGCTGCTCTGTTTCAGACTCGCTGTAACACAACGGACACTGATTTATTTCCAGCAGAGGAAAGTGTCTCTCTGAGCTGTTTCCTACTTTCACAGCGAGCGCTGCACTGTCCACAGTTTTCTCTCTCGGGCTGAAGAGCATCTCTGCAACACAAAGCCAGATGACACTTTTACATCCCACAGATCAGCTCCTCTCTGAGCTCACACACCACCCTCATCAGAGCTGAACTATATGTGCCATAAGTCAAACACAACTCTTACACTTCTCACTGCACTAAAATGCTAAATTACAGGCATCATCCTGTATGCACAGAACGAGCCGACCAGCTGGCCGACTGGACATTTGTGTGGAGCATTTCTCCCAGTTTCTAAAACGAGCTTTTCTCAAACAGAGACAAACATGCGAGCAGAGATCAAGCTCCAGTTTGAACATTGATCGACCTCGAACCCAGCAGAACATGACTGAAGCCGTATCCAAGCAGCTGCAGCGTGTTTGTCTTCTGTTAAATTCAGCGCAGCGAGGTTAACATACATAAAATAAACAAAGAGGTTACAGAGTTACCAATTCTCTGTTTGAAAGAAAATACAGATATATGCAAAGCAGCTCCATATCACTCACGGAGGCCACGCACAGCACCGGCTCACAGCCCTGCTGCTATCCTGTGCTTATTGACCAACCTGCTGCTGATACCCCGGGGCTCGGTCAATACAGATCGCTCCAACCGCTCTGCCACACAGCACAG